>NC_048219.1:77928790-77949610 GCF_002007445.2 Ailuropoda melanoleuca | reverse complement strand
AAAAAAAAGGAGTTAATATCCAGAATATGTAAAGAACTCATACAATTCAATAGCAAAGGGAAAAAAATCTCATTAGAATTTGGGCAAAGGACCTAAATAGAAATTTTTCCAAAGAAGATATACAGATGGCTACAAGTACACATAAATACACTCAACGTGATTAATGATCTGGGAAATCAAAGTCAAAATCACAATTAAATACATCTCACATCTGTTAGAATGGTTATTAACAACAACAACAAAAATAATAATAAGAGGTAGGGTCCATAGGTTGCAGAGAAAGGAGAACCCTTGTACACTGTTGATAGAAGTGTAAATTAATATAGTCATTGAGAACAGTATGGAGATTCATCAAAAAATTAAAATTAAAACTACCATATGATCCACCAAAACCATTTTTGGGTATATATCTGAAGGAAAAAAATCAGTATCTCAAGAGATGTCTGCGTTTTCATGTTTATTGTATCATTCACACTAGCTAAAATATGGAAACAACCTTAAGGTCCATTGACAAATGAATGGATAAAACAATGTAAGATATATACACACAGATATAAATAGATAGATGATAGATAAATAGATAGATAAAAACACACATATATATGAATGCATATACATGTACGCACATGCATGCACACTAACAAATACACACAATGGAATATTATACAACCAAAAAAAGGAGTTTCTTTGTTTTGCAACATGATAAACCTGGGAGACATTAAGCTAAATGAATTAAGTTAGAGAAACATGAATATATTATCTTGTCACTGATATGTGAATCCTAAAAAAAGTCACACTTATAGATGCAGAGAGTAAAATGGTTGCCAGGGGCTGTGGAATGGAGAAAGTGGGTAGATTTTGGTCAAAGTGTATCATCTTTTGATTATAGGATGAATAAGTTTTCCATTTGCAACAACGTGGATGGAACTAGAGGGTATTTTGCTAAATGAAATAAGTCAATCAGAGAAAGAGAATTATATGATCTCATTCAGATGTTGAATTTAAGAAACAAAACAGAGGATCATAGGGGAAGAGAGGGAAAAATAAAGCGAGACAAAATCAGAGAGGGAGGAAAAGCATAAGAGACTCTTAATCATGGGAAATAAACTGAGGGTTGCCAGAAAGGAAGGGGGGTGGGAGATGGGGTACCGGGATGATGGACATTAAGGAGGGCACATGATGGAATGAGCACTGAGTATTACATAAAACTGATGAGTCACTGGACTCTACATCTGAAACTAACAGTGTATGTTAGTTAATTGAATTTAAATTAAAATTTTTTATTTTTTTATTTTTTTAATTTATTTTATTTTTTTATAGTAATATTTTTTATTATATTTTGTTAGTCACCATACAGTACATCCCAAGTTTTTGTTGTAAAGTTCCATGATTCATTACTTGCATATAACACCCACTGCACCATGCAATACGTGCCCTCCTTAATACCCATCATCAGCCTATCCCAATCCCCCACCCTCCTCCCCTCTAAAGCCCTCAGTTTGTTTCCCAGAGTCCATAGTCTCATGTGGTTCATTCCCCCTTCTTTTTACCCTGCCTTCCTTCTTCCCTTTCTTCTCCTACCGATCTTCCTACTTCTTATGTTCCATAAATGAGTGATACCATATGATAATTGTCTTTCTCTGCTTGACTTATTTCACTTAGCATTATCTCCTCCAGTCCCATCCACGTTGCTGCGAATGTTGAGAAATCGTTCTTTTTGATGGCTGAGTAATATTCCATTGTATATATGGACCACAGCTTCTTAATCCAGTCATCTGTTGAAGGGCATCTCGGCTCCTTCCACACTTTGGCTATTGTGGACAATGCAGCTATGAACATTGGGGTGCATCTGGCCCTTCTCTTCACTACATCTGTATCTTTGGGGTAAACACCCAGTAGTGAAATGGCTGGATCATAGGGTAGCTCAATTTTCAACTTTTTAAGGGACCTCCACACTGTTTTCCAGAGTGGCTGTACCAACTTGCATTCCCACCAACAATGTAGGAGGGATCCCCTTTCTCCACATCCTCTCCAACAATTGTTGTTTCTTGCCTTGTCTATCTTTGCCATTCTAACTGGCGTAAGGTGGTATCTCAGTGTGGTTTTGATTTGAATTTCCCTGATGGCTAATGATTTTGAACATTTTTTCATGTGTCTGTTAGCCATTTGTATGTCTTCATTGGAAAAGTGTCTGTTCATATCTTCTGCCCATTTTTTGATTTGATTATTTGTTTCACGTGTATTGAGTTTGAGGAGTTCTTTGTAGATCTTGGATACTAATCTTTTATCTGTAGTGTCATTTGCAAATATCTTCTCCCATTCCATGGGTTGCCTCTTAGGTTTTTTTGAATAAAGTAATCATACACTAAAAAGGCCTCAATAGCCACATCATGACCCTGAAAAAAAAAAAAAGATCAGTAAGTTTTCAGGATGTAATGTGAAGTAAGACTGTCTGTAATACTTTATTGTATCTTTGAAAACTTTTTAAGAGAGTATATTTTAAGTATTCTTCACAATAGCAATTAACAGTACCTATGTGTGGTGATGGACATATTAATTAACTTGATTGTGATAATCATTTCACAATTTACATATATATATATATGAAATTTTCACATTATTCACCTCAAATATTTTCAATTTCATTTCTAAATTTTATCTCAATAAATCTATGGACAAGAAAATTAAACGAGTTTCTCATAGCTGACATATAGTTGGTACATTTTTAAAATCCAGGGATGCCTGGGTGGCACAGTTGCTCATCCAACTCTTGGTTTTGGCTCAGGTTGTAAACTCAGGGTCGTGATTTCAGAGTCAGGAGATTGAGCCCCACATCAGGCTTTTCACTCAGTGTGGAATCTGCCTGAGACTCTCTCTCCCTCCCCTTCTGTCCCTCCCCACCCCCCGTTAAAATAAATAAATACATCTTTAAAAAAGTAAAAAATCCATTCAGCCCCTCGATGTCTTTTGATTAAGGGACTTTAATCCATTTACATTTAAAGTGTTGATAGGGAATAAATTACTATCGCCATTTTGTTGATTGTTTTGTTAGTTTTGTAATTCTTTTGTCTCTTCTCTTGCTGTCTTCCATTTTGTTTTGTTGATCTTTGTATTGATGTACTTTGACTCCTTTCTGTTTTCTTTCATCTAAGTTCTATAGTTTTGTTTTGCTTGGGCTTACATAATATTTCATGTAGTTATAACAGTCTAACAATTTAAGTTCAATTACATACAAAAACTCTGTGCTTTAATTTCTCCCCCCTTATGTGATTGTTGTCATACATATGTTAATATTATAGATCTTTAAACGTATATATAAATATAGTTATTTTTAATACTTTTGTATTTTAATTATATGCTTGAATTAAAGTGATTCTCCCACCATCTTTAAGTAATAGTATTCTTTATTTGTCTTTCTATTTACTTTCAACTAATGAGTTTTATACTTTATAATGCTATCATGGTGCTGTTCAGCATCCTTTCATTTCAACTTTAAGGACTCCCTTTAGTGTTTCTTGTCTCAAATTCTCTTTGTCCTGGTGTGTCTTTAAGTCTTATTCATTTTTGATGGAGAATTTTGCCAGATATGATATTCTCAGTGGGCAGCTTTTTAAAGAACTTTAAATATATCATTTCACTCTTTTCCTGCCTGCAAGTGTTGTTTTTGTGTTGTTGTTGTTGTTATTGTTTTTGCTTTCATGTTTTTTTTAAATTCTAGTTAATTAACATATGTGGTAAAATTGGTTTCAGGTATAGAATATAGTTATTCATCCCTTACATGTAACACCCAGTGCTCATCACCACAAGGGCCCTTCTTTTTTTTTTTTTTTAAGATTTTATTTATTTATTTGACACAGAGAGAGACAGCCAGTGAGAGAGGGAACACAAGCAGGGGGAGTGGGGAGAGGAAGAAGCAGGCTCCCAGTGGAGGAGCCTGACGTGGGCCTCGATCCCAGAAGGCTGGGATCACGCCCTGAGCCAAAGACAGATACTTAATAACTGTCATCAAAGTAGTGACTTTATGAAGAAGAGGTCCTCCAGTGTTCTACATTGCAGCATTTTCTGTTACTTGAACCTGGCACTTCAGGGGTATCTCCAGTGTGTGTTATGTGCACACTACTGTTGTGGCTTAGCTGCTTTTACTTTCAGTTCAGTGATCTGCAGTAGTTCTTTTTGCCTGTTTTGGGCAATGTTTGGTTCCTATAGTGTTAGTGAGCCAGTCTGGGGCTGTTTTGGGCTTGAGGTGAGTCAGACCAGGTATTTGTCAGAAATGTAGTAACACCAGGAGTGCCTGGGTGGCTCAGTCAAGTTAAGCTGTGAACTCTTGATTTTGGCTCAGGTCATGGTCTCAGGGTTGTGAGATGAAGCCCTGCATCAGGTTCCATGCTCAGCAGGGAATCTCCTTGGATTCTCTTCCTCTCCCTCTGCCCCTCCCCCCTACTTGTGTTCTTTCTCTCTAAATTAAATAAATCTTTAAAATGCAGTAGAACCAAACTACAGTGTGCTTTCTCTATGTTGTCCCCTGAGAAGTTTTCATTGGTTGGCATGGCCTGCAGTCAGACCACCTCTCTGACCCTTGTCTAATGCTATGGCTGCAGTTTGACGGGTGTGTGTGGTTACCTTTCCCTCTCCCCAGGTCAGGAGCCACTTTGGAGTGGTGCTGGCCCCTACTGGGGCTGTTTGCACACTGCCAGATGTGGTACCATTTTGGATGGCTTCCAGCCAAGAGTGTATTGGAGTGGTTGGGCATGCAGTGTTAGCAAGGTTTGTGAGCCAGTCTTCTGTGAGAGGGGACCTCAGCACTGTGACTATAGTAGGCAGATTCATCAAAGCATGGGTGGTGTATGTGGCAGGACACTTGGTGTTATCAATTTTGGTGACGAATGTCAGCACCACACTGGTTTCTCTGTGTCGTTGTGTGTTTATATTGAAGGGCAGGGTTGGGGAGGAGGAAATGGCACCTGCCAGCTCCTTTGTTCTGGAGGAGTCTCCCAATGATCTTTGTCCCTCTAGGACATGCTCTGAGATTAGTAAAGTACTTTCCCTCCTGTATGCCACAGGCATTTTTCAAACTGCTGCTTCTATGCTGCATCTCTGGGGGCTATTTGTTGTGCTGTCTCTTTAGGGGCAGGGACTCAGTTTCCTCTCGCCCTACCAGCTCTCCCGGAACTGAGACTGCTGATTTTTAAAATTCCTAGTTTTAAGTCCCGCTGGTTTAAGAAGTCATAAAATTTCCATTCCTCTGGTTTTCTGAGCCAAATGTTATGGGGATTCATCTTTCCCATGTGGGTTCCCCAGTGTGACAGTCTGTTTCTCTTCCCTCTCTGCACCCATGGGTCCCTCCCTCCTGCAGACAGTCCCATTGGCCCATTAGTTCCTCCCTGGGTCTCTGCCTTTTCTACCTTTTTCAGTGTTGCCTCATCTCTACATTTAGTTGTAGAGTTTGTTCTGCCAGTATTCAGGTGGTTTTCTGGGTAATTTATACTCATGTGAGTGTTATTTAGTTGTATCCGTGGGATGAAGTGAGCTTAGGGTCATCCTACTCTGCCATCTTTCTTGTCAACCTAGTCCTGTTCATTATTGAAAGTGGGTCATTCAAGTCTCCAGCTATTACTGTTTGTGTATATTCTCCCTTTCTTTTTTTGCTTCATATATTTTGGTGTTCTGTGAATTGGGTATATTTATATTTATATTTTTAAAATATATTCCTGATGGATTCACCCCATTATAATTGTAAAATTTCCCTTTTGATAACTTTGCTTTGTTTTAAGGTCTGTTTTATCTTATATTTAAAATAGGCATTCCGGCCTTCCTGTGGTTGCATATCTTTTCCATCCTTTTTACTTTCACTCTGTGTCTTTGTATCTAAAATGTTTCTCCTTAAACAACATAGAGTTGGACTGTGTTTATTCATCCACTTTGAAAATCTGCCGTTTGATTGTATTATTTTATTCACATTATTGATATAGTTGGATTTATGTCAGCCATCTTTTTGTTTCCATACATCTCATGTCTTTTTTTTAATAATATTTTTATTATATTATGTTAGTCACCATACAGTACATCCCTAGTTTTGATGTAAAGTTCCATGATTCATTATTTGCATATAACACCCAGTGCACCATTCAATACGTGCCCTCCTTACTACCCGTCATCAGCTTATCCCATTCCCGCACCCCCCTTCCCTCTGAAGCCCTCAATTTATTTCCCGGAGTCCGTAGTCTCTCATGGTTCATTCCCCCCTTTTTACCCCTCCTTTCTTTATCCCTTTCTTCTCCTACCGATCTTCCTACTTCTTATGTTCCATAAATGNGATCCTCCTAGTTCTTATGTTCCATAGATGAGAGAAATCATATGATAATTGTCTTTCTCTGCTTGACTTATTTCACTTAACATAATCTCCCCCAGTCCCATCCATGTTGCAGCAAATGTTGAGATATCGTTCTTTTTGATGGCCGAGTAATATTCTGTTGTATATACGGACCACATCTTCTACATCCAGTCCTCTGTTGAAGGGCTTCTCAGCCTCTTCCACGATTTAGCTATTGTGGACAGTACTGCTATGAACATTGGGGTGCATCTGGCCCTTCTCTTCACTACGTCTGTATCTTTGGGGTAAATACCCAGTAGTGTAATGGCTGGATCATAGGGTAGCTCAATTTTTAACTTTTTAAGGGACCTCCACACTGTTTTCCAGAGTGGCTGTACCAACTTGCATTCCCACCAACAGCATAAGAGGGATCGCCTTTCTCCACATCCTCTCCAACAATTGTTGTTTCCTGCCTTGTCAATTTTTGCCATTCTAACTGGCATAAGGTTGTATCTCAGTGTTGTTTTGATTTGAATTTCCCTGATGGCTAATGATTTTGAACATTTTTTCATGTGTCTGTTAGCCATTTGTATGTCTTCATTGGAAAAGTGTCTGTTCATATCTTCTGCCCATTTTATGATTTGTTTATTTGTTTCTCGTGTATTGAGTTTGAGAAGTTCTTTGTAGATCTTGGATACCAGTCTTTTATCTGTAGTGTCATTTGCAAATATCTTCTCCCATTCCGTGGGCTGTGTCATAGTTTTTTTGGCTGTTTCCTTGGCTGTGCAGAAGATTTTTATTTTGATGAAGTCCCACAAGTTCACTTTATCTTTTGTTTCTCTTGCCTTTGGAGATGTGTGATGAAAAAATTTGCTGTGGCCGATGTAGAGGTTGCTGCCTATATTCTCCTCTAGGATTTTGATGGATTCCTGTCTCACATCGAGGTCTTTCATCCATTTGGAGTTTATTTTTGTGTATGGTGTGAGAGAGTGGTCAAGTTTCATTCTTTTGCATGTAGCTGTCCAATTTTNCTTTTCCCAGCACTGTCCAATTTTCCCAGATACTGTCTTTTTTCCACTGGATGTTTTTTCCTGCTTTGTCAAAGATTAGTTGCCTAAAGAGCCAAGGGTCCATTTCTGGGTTCTTTGTTCTGTTTCATTGGTCTATGTGTCTGTTTTTGTGCAAGTACCATGCTGTCTTTGTGATCACAGCTTTCTACTACAGCTTGAAATCCGGCAATGTGATTCCCCCAGCTTTATTTTTAGTTTTCAACAATTCCTTGGTGATTCGGGGCCTTTTCTGGTTCCACACAAATTTCAGGGCTGTTTGTTCCAGTTCTTTGAAAAATGTCATTGGTATTTTGAGTGGGATAGCATTGAAAGTGTAGTTTTCTCTGGGTAGCATGGACAATTTAACTATGTTAATTCTTCTGATCCATGAGCATGGAATATTTTTCCATCTTTTTGTGTCTTCTTCAACATCTTTCAAGAGTCATTTGTAGTTTCTAGAATATAGATCCTTTACAACTCTGGTTAAGTTAATTCCGAGATAACGTATGTTTTTTGGTCCTATTATAAATGGAATGGATTCCCTAATTTCTCTTTCTTCAGTCTCATTGTTCATGTATAAAAATGCAACTGATTTCTGNAGAAATGCAACTGATTTCTGAGCTTTGATTTTGTATCCTGCCACATTACTGAATTGCTCTATAAATTCTAGTAGTTTCGGGGTGGATTCTTTTGGGTTTTCCATATAGAATATCATGTCATCTGTGAAGAGAGACAGTTTGACTTCTTCTTTGCCGATTTGGATACCTTTTATCTCTTTTTGTTGTCTGATTGCTGTTGCAAGGACTTCTAGTACTATGCTGAATAATAATGGCGAGAGTGGGCATCCTTGTCGTGTTCCGGATCTTAAGGGAAAGGCTTCCAGCTTTTCCCCATTGAGAATGATATTTGCTATAGGCTTTTCATAGATTGTTTTTATGAAATTGAGGAATATACCTTCAGGAAAGGACCAGAAATGGACCCTCTATCCCTACACTCTGAAGTGTTTTAATCAGGAAAGGATGCTGTATTTTGTCAAATGCTTTTTCTGCATCTATTGAGAGGATCATATGGTTCTTGGCTCTTTTCTTGTTGATATGATCTATCACACTGATCAATTTGCGAATGTTGAACCACCCTTGCATCCCAGGGGTGAATCCAACTTGGTCAACATGGATAATCCTTTTAATGTACTGTTGGATCCTATTAGCTTGGATCTTGTTGAGAATGTTGGCATCCATATTCATCAGGGATATTGGTCTGTAATTCTCCTTTTTGATGGGGTCTTTGCCTGGTTTGGGGATCAAGGTAATATTGGCCTCATAGAATGGGTTTGGTAGTTTTCCTTCTGTTTCTTTTTTTTGAAACAGCTTCAGGAAAGTAGGTAGTATTTCTTCTTTGAATGCTTGGTAGAATTCCCCGGGGTATCCATCAGGCCCTGGAGTTTTGTTTTTGTTTTTGTTTTTTTTTTTTGAAAGTTTTCAATCACTGCCTCAATCTCTTCATAATTAATTGGTCTGTTTAAAAATTCAATTTCTTCCTCTTTGTCTTGGTAGTTTATAGGTTTCCAGGAAGGTATCCCTCTTTTCCAGGTTGTTTAATTTATTGGCATAAAGCTGTTGGTAAAAGTTTCTAATGATCCTTCTTATTTCATTGGTGTTGGTTGTGACCTCTCCCTTTTCATTCATTATTTTATTAATTTGGGTCCTTTCTCTATTCTTTTGGCTAAGTCTTGCCAGTGCCTTATCAATTTTATTTATTCTTTCAAAGATGCAGCTTCTAGTTCTGTTGATCTGCTCTACTGTGCTCCTGGTTTCTAATTCATTGATCTCTGCTCTAATCTTGATCAACTGCTTTCTCGTGCATGGATTAGGCCTGTTCTTCTGTTGCTGTTCCAGCTTCTTGAGGTGAGAATATAAAAACTGCATTTTAGATTTTTCTATTCTTTTGAGTGAGGCTTGGATGGCTGTGTATTTTCCCCTTAGGACTGCTTTTGCAGTGTCCCATAGGTTTTGGACCGTTGTGTTTTCATTCTCGTTGGTTTCCATTAATTGTTTAAATTGATTTTTGATTTCCTGGTTTATCAAATCATTCTTGAGCAGGATGGTTCTTAATTTCCAAGTGTTTGAGTTTCTTCCAAATTTTTCCTTGTGATTGAGTTCCAGTTTCAAAGCACTGTGGTCTGAGAATATGCAGGGAATAATTTCAGTCCTTTGATACCAGTTAAGACCTGTTTTTTGATCCAGCACATGATCTATTCTGGAGAATGTTCCATGTACATTCAAATAGAATGAGTATTCTGTTGTTCTGGGGTGTAGTGTTCTATATGTATCTATGAGGTCCATCTGTTCTTGTATGGCATTCAAAGCTCTTCTTTCTTTGTTGATTTTCTGCTTAGGTGATCTATCTATTGCTGATAGTGGTGAGTTGAGGTTCCCTACTATTAATGTATTTTTATCTATATGTCTCTTTATTCTGGTTAATAGTTGGCCTGTGTATCTTGCTGCTCCCCTATTGGGGGCATAGATATTTATAATTGTCATAGCCACTTGTTGGATACATCCTTTAAGAATAATATAGTGTCCTTCTGTATCTCTAACTACAGTCTTTAGTTTAAAATCCAACCTGTCTAATATGAGAATTGCTACCCCAGCCTTCCTTTGAGGTCCATTGGCATGAAAGATGGTATTTCATCCCTTTACTTTCAGTCTGGATGTATCTTTAGGTTCAAAATGAGACTCTTGTAGACAGCAAATGGATGGGTCATGTCTTTTTATCCAATCTGCAACCGTGGCGTTTTATGGGAGCATTTAGGCCATTCACATTGAGAGTGATTATTGAGAGATATGATTTTAATGATTCCATGTTGCCAGTAAAGTCTTTGTTTCTATCGATTGTGACTTTCTGTCCTGTATCACTCTTGGGGCCTTTTTACTTTTATAGAACCCCCCTTAATATCCCCTCTAGGGCTGGTTTTGTGGTTATGAAATTGGTCAGTGACTGGCGATTCTGGAAGGTCCTTATCTCTCCATCAATTCTGAATGACAGCCTTGCTGAATAAAGGATCCTTGGCTGCCTGTTTTTCTCTGAAAGAGCTTTAAAAATGCCCCCCAACCCTTTCTCTCATTCCAGGTCTCTGTAGACAGGTCTGACGTAATTCTGATACCTTTGCCTTGGTACGTGAGTAATTTCTTTGCCCTGGCCACTTTCAATACTGTATCCTTGGATCTAATATTTGCGAATTGCACTATTACATGATGTGGCATAGGTTTGTCATGGTTGAGCTTGGGAGGGGTCCTCTCTGCCTCTTGGACATGAATGTTTGTTTCCCTTGCTAGATTAGGGAAGTTTTCAGCCACAATTTGTTCAAATATCTCTTCTAGACCTCTGTTTTTCTCCACCCCCTCGGGGACGCCGATGATTCTGACATTGGAACGTTTCATTGAGTCAGTAGTCTCCCGTAACCTAGAATTTTGAGATTGGATTTTTTTGAGCCAAGTTTCTGTTTTAGCTTTCTCTTCTACCATCCCATCCTCCCAATTCACTGATTTGTTCTTCTGCCTCATTTACCCTGGCCTTAAGAGCATCTAGTTTTAGCTGCATTTGGTTCATAGCATTTTTAATTTGTGCCAGATTCACTCTCATTTCCGCCCTTAGAGATTCTATATATTCTCGTTAATATTTTTGTTAATATTTTTTTTCAAGTCTACACATCATCTTGACCATTGTTACTCTAAACTCCATTTCTGATAATTTGGTTATATCCATATCCATTAGTTCTGTGGCAGAGGCCACAGACTCATTGTCTATTCTTTGCTGTGGGTGATTTCTCCTTCTCGTTATTCTGATGAGGAGAGGTTGCGGGGTTGTCCAGAGCCCAAATTATTGACCAGGACCCAGGCAGTGTGCTCTTGTTTTATAGGGATCTTAGGGATGTGGGCTTCTTGATTTTTCAGCCTGCCTTCTGGGAGACGGACCTGCCGCACTGATACTCAGGCAACCCTGTTTGGGTAGAGTCTCCCTGTCCCCTGCGAGGGGGGATGGGGATGGGCACAATGTTAGCCAGTATTTCCAGGCTTTTGTTCTCTGGCGGCTTTCCCTGGTGGTTTGCTGTGCCTCTTCTGAGAGTCAGAGCAGCAGTGGCCGAATCCAGCCTCTGTCTCAGGACAGAGAGATCGCAGTCCGCTCTTTAACTCTGTTTCTGTTGTTGCTGCTAAAAACCCTGCAGCGTCCCAGGTTGTGCACCCCACAGCCGGCGTCCCACCCCTCACTTCCAGGGCTGGCACGTCTCTGTCTTTTATGTTTCTAACACCACCAGCCACCAGCCTAAAGCCTTCCCCCTGCATGCTCTGGAGCTCCATTTCGGTGTGGTTCGCACGCACTCCGGAGATCTGGTTTTCAGACTCTTTGCACGCGTTCCCAGGCTCACGGTCTCAGTCTGCTCTCTCGCGGTGCTGGTCCGCTAGTCCACCCGCTCCCCAGTGCAGGTGGCTACCGCTTCCCGGCGCCCGAGCGCAGCAGCTCCCTCCCCCTTCCATTCATCTTCCGATATCTGTGCTCGGATTCACGGCTCCCTGCTTTGTACCTCAATACTAAGCACTGGAGATGTTCATTTGTAGAGATCCAGATGTATCTTCCTATGTCTCAGGCTAATTCCATGGGTGTTCAGGATGGTCTGGTACATATCCAGCTTGACTCAGGGGACCAGCTGAAAAAGGGGAGCCCTACTCCTCTGCCATCTTAAGTCCTCCTGCCTACATCTCATATCTATGTTGCTCTCTTTTTTTTCATTTTTTTAAACATTTTTGCATTGTGTAAATATTTTCTAATATAGCAATTTAACATCCTTAATAATTTTTTCACTATATTTTTAAAGTTATTTTCTTTGTGGTTGCTCTAGCCCTTATCATATACACAATAACTTAATAGAATCAATTTCAGACTTGTTCTGGCTTAATTTTAGTACTATATAGAGATATTAGTCCTTGTTAGGGCTTGAATTATGTCCCTCCACCCCCATTCATATGTTGAAGTTCTGATACCCTAGAAAGTGACTGTATTTGGAGATAGGGACTTTCAAGAGGTAATTAAAGTGGAACCACTATGGTGTTCCCTAATCCAATATTACTGGTGTTCTTATAACAAGAGGATATTAGGACACAGACACCACAGAGTGATGACCATGTGAAGACATGGCTAGAAGGCAGCCATAAGCAAGCCAAAGAGAGAAGCCTTGGAAAAATTAACTTCATGAATATCTTGATCTCAAACATCTAGCCTTCCTAACTGTGAGAAAATAAACTGTTCTTTAATCCACTCATTCTCTGATACTTTGTTATAGTAGCCTTAGCAAAGTTATGTATACTCCTATATAACCCTATTCTTTTCCATATTTTGTGGTATTATTATAATATATTATATCTATTAATGTTACAAACACAACAATATATGATTATAATTATCACTTTGCCATTTGTTACCATTTTATTAGCCATTAGGGCTTTTCTCTCATTCAACTCTTTTGTGTTTTTGTGGTATTTCTATATGTTATACATAATTATTTTTTGCTGATATTTTGAGTATGTCTGTATTCAAATTCATGCTGGGGTCATTTGCTTTTAGCCTCAAAAGTTCCTTTATTATTTGTTATGAATGGGTCAGGTAGGAACAAGTTCACTGATTTTGTTATTCTGGGGAAGTCTATATTTTGCCTTCATTTTTGAATAATAGCTTTGAGAGATATAGGATTTTGCTTAACAGGTTTTTTTTTTCTTTAAACAATATGAACATGTTATCTACTGCTTTGTGGCCTCCATTATATCTGCTGAGAAGTCAGCTGCTAATTATTTCCCTTGTTAGTGACAAGTTGTTTTTGTCTTGCTGATTCCAAAATTTTTTATTGTCTTTCACTTTCAGCATTTTTACCATGATGTGCCTATTTATGGGTCTCTGCATTTTTTATTTGGAATTTATTGAAGTCATTTTCTGGTTTTGGGATCAGAGTTAGAGGCCTCATAGGATGAATTTGGAAGTTTCCCCTCAGTTTCTATTTTTTTGAACAGTTTGAGAAAAATAGGTATTAACTCTTCCTTTATGTTTGGTAGAATTCTCCTGTGAATCCATCTGGCCCTGCCTTTTGTTTGTTGGAAGATTTTTGATTACTGGTTCAATTCTTTGCTGGTTATCAGTCTGTTCAAGTTTTCTATTTCTTCCTGTTTCAGTTTTAGCAATTTATATGTTTCTAGGAATTCATCAATTTCTTCCAGGTTGTCCAATTTATTGGTATATAATTTTTCATAATATTTTCTTATAATTGTTTGTATTTCGGTGGTGTTGGTTGTTATTTCTCCTCTCTCATTTGTGATTTTATTTGTTTGAGTCCTTTCTCTGAGTCTGGCTAGGGGCTTATCAATTTTATTAATTTTTCAAAGAACATTGATTTGTTCTGGGTTTTTTTGTTATTTTTTTGTTTTTAGTTTCTATTATTATTATTAATTTTATGTTAGTCACCATATGGTACATCATTAGTTTTTGATGTAGTGTTCTATGGTTCATTGTTTGCATTTAAATACCCAGTGCTACATGCAGTATGTGCCCTCCTTAATACTCATCACTGGGCTAGCTCATCCCCCCACCCTCCTCCCCTCCAAACCCTCAGTTTGTTTCCTGGAGTCCATAGTCTTTCATGGTTCATCCCCCCTCTGTTTTTCCCCCCTTCATTTTCCCCTTCCTTCTCCTAATGTCCTTCCTGCTATTCCTTGTGTTCCACAAATAAGTAAAACCATATGATAATTGTCTTTCTCTCCTTGACTTATTTCACTTAGCGTAATCTCCTCCAGTTCCATCCATGTCGATGCAAATGTTGGGTAATCATCCTTTCTAATGGCTGAGTAATATTCCATTGTATATATGGACCACATCTTCTTTATCCATTCATCTGTTGAAGGGCATCTTGGCTCCTTTCACAGTTTGGCTATTGTAGACATTACTGCTATGAACATTGGGGTGCATGTGCCCCTTCTTTCACCAAATCTATATCTCTGGGGTAAATACATAGTAGTGTAATTTCTGGGCCATAGGGTAGTTCTATTTTTAACGTCTTGAGGACCCTCCATACTGTTTTCCAAAGTGGCTGTACCAGCTTGCATTCCCACCAACAGTGTAAGAGGGTTCCCTTTTTTCCACATCCTCTCCAACATTTGTTGTTACCTATTTTGTTAATTTTTGCCTTTCTAATTGGTGTAAGGTGGTATCTCAATGTGGTTTTGATTTGTATTTCCCTGATGGCTAGTGATGTTGAGTATTTTTTCATGTGTTTGTTAGCCATTTGTATGTATTCTTTGGAGAAGTGTCCATTCATGTCTTCTGTCCACTTTTTGACTGGATTATTTGTTTTTTGAGTGTTGAGTTTGAGAAGTTCTTTATAGATCTTGGATATCAGCCCTTTATCTGTAATGTCATTTGCAAATATCTTCTTCTGTTCTGTGGGCTGCCTCTTAGTTTTATTGACTGTTTCTTTTGCTGTGCAGAAGCTTTTTTATCTTGATGAAGTCCCAGAAGTTCATTTTTGCTTTTGTTTCCCTTGCCTCTGGGGACATGTCCTGAAAGAAGTTACTATGGCCAGTGTTGAAGAGGTTACTGCCTATGTGTTCCTCTAGGATTTTTATGGATTCCTGTCTCACATTGAGGTCTTTCATCCATTTTGAGTTTATCTTTGTGTGTATGATGTAAGGGAATGGTCCAGTTTCATTATTCTATATGTAGCTGTCCAATTTTCTCAGCACCACTTATTGAAGAGACTGTCTTTTTTCCATTGGATATTTTTTCCTAATTTGTCAAAGATTAGTTGACTACAGAATTGAGGGTCCATTTCTGGACTCTCTATTCTGTTCCACTGATCTATGTGTCTGTTTTTGTGCCAGTACCATGCTGTCTTGTTGATCACAGCTTTGTAATATAGCTTGAAGTCAGGCATTGTGATGCCCCAAGCTTTGGTTTTCTTTTTCAACAATCCCCTGGCAATTCGGGGTCTTTTCTGGTACCATACAAATTTTAGGATNTATAGCTTGAAGTCAGGCATTGTGATGCCCCAAGCTTTGGTTTTCTTTTTCAACAATCCCCTGGCAATTCGGAGTCTTTTCTGGTACCATACAAATTTTAGGATTTTTTTCCCCAGCTCTTTGAAAAATGCCAATTGTATTTTAATAGGGATGGCATGTTTCCATGCTTTTAAAAAATTTCTTCTTTGATTTCCTGGTTGAGCCATTCATTGTTTAGTGGCATGTTGCTTAACCTCCATGTATTTGTGGTCTTTCCAAAGTTTTTCTTGTGATTGACTTCAAGTTTCATAGCGCTGTGGTCTGAAAATATGCATGGTATGATCTCAGTCTTTTTGTACTTGTTTAGGCCTGATTTGTGACCTAGTATGTGAGCTATTCTAGAGACTGTCCTGCTTCCTGGGTGTGTTGGCTATTGTTTTTGGTAAATTCAGGGAAAATTCTACAGTTGTATCTTCAATTTTTTATCTTTCTCTCCTTTTCTGCTGGTATTCCCATTGCACTTATGTTGGTGCATTAAATGGTGTCCTACATTTCTTTGATGCACTCTTCATTTTTATTCATTCCTTCTTACCTCCATTCTTCAGCTTGCTTAATCTCTATTAATCTTTCTTCAAGTTCACTTTTCCACCAGTTTGAAATCTACTGTTGGACCCTCTAGTAACTTTTTAAATTTTTGTTTACTGTAAGTCTTATCTCCAAAAACTTCATTGGTTCTTTTAAAAATCTGTATCACTTTATTGACATTTACCATTTGATTCCTATATTGTCTTTAAATAAAATTCCTTTAGTTCTTTTGCACATATTTATGATAGCTACTTTGAAATCTTCCACTTTTAAGTTCAATATCTATTTTTCAAAAGTCTTTCCCTTTTTTTCCTCCATTTTTCCTGATGTATGAGTCAACATTTCCTGTTTCTTTGCACAGCTTACAATTTGTTGGATTCTGCATTTTAAGTAATATATTGTAGCAACTCTGGATACTGGTCCCTCATCTCTGGAGCTTGGTATTGTATTATGTTGATTATTTGTTTAGTGGTTGGATGGATTATTTTAGTGAAGTTTACTTTTCATACTTGCTACTTACCCTCACAATATTGTCTCTGAATTTGCTTCTCAGTGCAGCACATCTTTGGATTTCCCCACAGTCACCCTGGAATGACAGTGGTATGGGTAGGGCTTTTCCACTCTTTTTCTGTCCACACTCAGCTGTTAAAGTTCCACTAATTGCTGTATTTGTTCCATTATTTAAAACAATGCAGGAACATAAGTTTCTGTACAAATTAATGCAATCAAAGTATACTGCCTCTGATGTACTACTTTATGAGGTCAGTGTTCACTATTTATTCAGACCCAGTAGGACTCCTTCCCCTATACTATTCTCCAGTTGTATCTTGAGAAATAGCTGCCTTATAGGCTAGGCTATATCTTCATTAAATCCATAAAATATTCCCCCCCCCCAAATCCTTTCATCACAACCTCAACTGTCTTTGAGAAGGCTCTTAAGTATAATCTTCTCCATATCCTTCTGGGAGAGATTAGGTTCAATCTGTTTTATAGCCTACTTCTCCCCCAAGGCAGAATCTCTGAGCCTAGGCTCTGGATCTGATGGTGAAGACAATAACAAGTTTCTCTCTGTTTGACACCCATGCAGTAGCCTGAAGTCCTGTGGCTTGCTACTTCTGATATGGATCCATGGCCTGAGTAGTTTCAGCATACTATGCTTGAGATAGAGACTCTAAAATGAGTGGGGGCTGGGCAAAAGATAGGGGACCCAACCTCATGATCAAACTTGCCCAGGAATTAGCCTCAGCACTGGCAGCTGGGGAAATGACAGCAAATGCCAAAATGAAAGTAACAATTATGCTTGCATTGACTTACTGCAATAGTGGAAACAAGAAAGAAAGAGATGTACTGGCTTTTCAGCATTCAGTACCCACCTCCCACCCCTCATGAAATGGCACTGTATGAAGGTTAGATAACATGCTGCACAGATTGGGGGAATTGTTTCACTGCCTAGGAATCCTGAACAAAAGGCTTCTCCAGCATCTTTATGAACCCTTTGGCCAGGTGGTAGGACAGGGAAAAAGTTAGAAGTATAAAGGTAGTGAGTCAAAATGAAGAAAAGTGCTTCTGCCAAGGCTTCTGATAAGGAAATCGCCGAATGGAAGTACTTGGGCTAGGAATGTAGACATTTGTATGAACCTAGATGGCCCAGGTGGGTTGAGGGGATGAGCTCTTGACTGGAACTCTCCCATTGCAGAAAACTTCAATGCACTAGCTGTGTACCAAATCTGGTGTGAGTAGGACAGCTTCTTCTCATGACTTCTGCTATATCAAGCCTTGTAATTGCCTATAGTTCCTTCTAAAAAATCACACGTACAATTTTGGCTTGGAGCTAGACTCTTCGATTAACAAAACAGAGAAAATTTAACTAAATTAACCAAGGAAAAAAGTAAGAAGTTTCAAGTTTCTAAAATCAGGACTGAAAAGGGAAACATTCTTTTTTTTTTCTATTCCATTTCCCTTTATTTTTTTTATTATGTTCAGTTAGCCACTGTATACTACATCTTTAGTTTTTGATGTAGCATTCAATGATTGATTAGTTATGTGTAACACCCAGTGCTCATCACAACACGTGCCCTCCTTAATACCCATCATCCTGTTACCCCCCTCCTCCATCCCCCTCCCCTCTGAAACCCCCAGTCTGTTTCCCAGGGTCCAGAGTCTTTCATGGTTCATCTCCCTCTCTGATTTTTCCCCTTCAGATTTCCCTCCCTTTCCCTGTGGTCCTTCATGCTATTGCTTATGTTCCACACATGGGTGAAACATGCTAACCTTAAAGCCAAAGGAGCTAGAGAAAGAACAACAAATAAAACCTAAACCAAGCAGGAGAAGAGAAATAATAAAGATTAGAACAGAGATCAATGAAATAGAAACCAGAGAAACAGTAGAATGGTTCAACAAAACTACATGCTGTTTCTTTGAATTAATAAGATCAATAAACCATTGACCAAACTTATCCAAAAGAGAAGAGAAAGGACCCAAATTGATAAAATCATGAATGAAAGGAGGGAGATCAAGACTAACACCAAGGAAATAGAAACAATTATTAGGAATTATTAGCAGCAACTATATGCCAATAAATTAAGCAACCTGGAAGAAATGGATGCCTTCCTGGAAACTTACAAACTACCAAGACTGAAGCAGGAAGAAATAGGCAATCTGAATGGAGGGGGAACATTATTTCTTACATTACAGAATACTAGGAACAACTCTATACCAACAAATTAACATAAAGGAAACTGACAAATTGCTTGAAAGATACTAACTACAAAAACTCATAAAAAAATGGAAAATATGAATACATATATAAAAAGTAAAGACATTGAATAACTAATTTAAAAACTTCCTACAAAGAAATGTCTGGTCTCATATGGCTTAACTGCTGAATTCTACTGGCCATTCAAAGAGTGAATGCCAACTTTTCACAAACCCCTATCAACCCATTCATTATAAGAGGCCAATATTATCCCTATACCAAACCAGACAAAGATATTATTAGAAAAAGAAGACCAATATCCCTATGGAGAGAAAGGCACAAATCTTCAATAAAATACTGGCAAGCCAAGTTCAGCAGTGTATAAAAATGGATTATACTAAGCAAAATAAGTCAAGCAGAGAAAGACAATTATCATATGGTTTCATTCATTTATGGAACATAAGAAGTAGGAAGTTCGGTAGGAGAAGAAAGGGAAGAAGAAAGGGGGGGTAAACAGAAGGGGGAATGAACCATGAGAGACGATGGACTCTGGGAAACAAACTGAGGGCTTCAGAGGGGAGAGGGTGGGGGAATGGGATAGGCTGGTGATGGGTAGTAAGGAGGGCACGTATTGCATGGTGCACTGGGTGTTATACGCAAGTAATGAATCATGGAACTTTACATACTGTATGGTGACTAACATAATATAATAAAAAATTTTTTTAAATTAAAAAAAGTTAGGGAAAAAATAAAAGAGTACTGTCTACACCTCAGGTTATAAGAAAATAACATGGCTAGGATGCTCTACTAGATACAACACCCTTGTCTAAAAGAAAAAATACAGTAGTTGTTGCAATGTCTTTACCATCCCAACTTCTGGTTTTCTCCTTTTTTCTATCTATTAAACTTGTCTTCTGCTCTTTTATTACCTTTTCATCCTATGCTGTCTTCCTGATGTTTTCTTGACTGTGAGTAATGCAGAGTCAAGAATCTTCTAGCCTAGTTCCTCATGCACTCTTTTAGATCAGCCTTGAAAACCATGTCACATATTCTCTTTTTCTTTAACTTGATTTCAATACTCTCAAGTCAAAGAATTTTGATCAATTCATGAATTTTTTCCCAAAAACGCTCATGATTTTATTGCTAAGCAATGTAAAGACTACACACAAAAATAAAAAAAAAGAAAATAAATAAATAAATAAACAAATAAATAAATAAATAAACAACTAAAAAAAAGACAGAGCGTGTCAAAATAAATAAAAACAAGACCCTTCTATATGCTGCCTTTAAGAGACTCAGTTTAGATTTAAGAAACCTGCAGATTGAAAGTGAAGGTGTGGAGAGACATTTGTTATGCAAGTGGAAATCAGAAAAACCAGAGTAGCAATACTTATATTGGACCAACTAGATTTTAAGCCAAAGACTGTAACAAGAAATGAAGAATGGCACAATATCANAGTGGAAATCAGAAAAAAGCCAGAGTAGCAATACTTATATTGGACCAACTAGATTTTAAGCCAAAGACTGTAACAAGAAATGAAGAATGGCACAATATCATAATAAAGTGGACTATACAACTGGAAGGTATAACATTGTAAATATTTATATCCCCAAATTGGGAGCACCCAAATAAATAAATCAATTAATAACAAACATAAAGGAACTCAATGATTATTATTCCCTACTACAACAATAGTAGTTACAGCATGTACAAATCATCTAAGCAGAAAATCAACAAGGAAACAATGGCTCTGAAAGATACACTGGCCCAGATGGACTTAACAAATATACTCAGAATATTTCATCCTAAAGCAGCAGAAGACACATTCTTTTCAAGTACATATGGAACATTCTCCAGAAGATATCAGATATTATGTTGCAAATCAAGCCTCAATAAATACAAAAATCATACCATACACATTTCCTGACCACAACACTATGAAATTTGAAGTCAACCACAGGAAAAAAATTTGGAAAGATCACAAATGCTTAGAGGTTAAATAACATCCTACTAAAGAATGAATGGGTTAACCAGGAAATCAAAGTAGAAATTTAAAAATACATGGAAGGAAATAAAAATGAAAACACAACAGTCCAAAACCTTTGGGATGCAGCATAAGCAGTCATAAGAGGGAAGTATATACC
>NC_048219.1:77915397-77928690 GCF_002007445.2 Ailuropoda melanoleuca | reverse complement strand
CCCCTTAATATTTCTTGTAGGGCTAGCTTAGTGGTCACATATTCTTTCAGTTTCTGCCAGTCTTGGAAAGTCCTTGTTTCTCCATCCATTCTTTATCCTTGCTGGATAAAGTGTCCTTGGCTGCATGTTCTTCTCACTTAGTGCTCTGAATATGTCTTGCCAGCTTTTTTTGGCTTGCCAGGTCTCTGTATGCAGGTCTGTTGTTATTCTGATGTTTCTTTCTCTGTACTGAGGACTCTCTTCCTCCTCGCCACTTTCAAGATTGTTTCCTTGAATCAAGTTTTGTGAATTATACTATTATATGACATGGTGTCAGTCTGTTCTCATTGATCTTCAGAGGGGTCCTCCCTGCCTCTTGGACACGAATGCTTGTTTCCTTCACCAGATTAGGGAAGTTCTCAGCTACAATTTGTTCAAGTATCTCTTCTAGATCTCTCTCTTTCTCCACCCTCTCGGGGGTGCCGATGATTCTGACATTGGAACGTTTCATTGAGTCAGTAATCTCCATAGTCTTTTTTGTTGAAAGTGGAGTTTTTTAAACCGTGTTTCTTCTCTTTCCTTCTTTTCAATCATGTCATCCTCTAACTCACTAATTCGTTCTTCTACCTCATTTACCCTGGCCGTCAGAACATCCAGTTTAGACTGCATTTGATTCATAGCATTCTTAATTCCCCCAGATTCATTTTCATTTCTGCCCTTAGAGATTTCCATATTTTTGTTAATATTTTTTTCAAGACTACACATCATCTTGACCATTGTTACTCTGAACTCCATTTCTGACAATTTGGTTATATCCATATCCATTAGTTCTGTGGCAGAGGCCACAGTCTCTGTTTCTTTCCTTTGTTGGGGGTTCCTCCTCATTGTCATTCTGATGAGGTTTTGTTGCAGGGATGTACAGAGCCCAAATTATTGACCAGGACCCAAGCAAGATGCACTTGTTTTATGCAGACCTTAGGGATGTGGGCTTCTTGTTTTTTCAGCCTGCCTTCTGGAGAAGGGGCCTGCCATGCTGATACTCAGGCAGCCCTGTCTGGGCAGAGTTGCCCTGTCCCCTGTGGGGGGGGATGGGTACAGTGAGAACCAGTTTGTCTGGGCTTTTGTTCTCAGGCAGCTTTCCCTGGTGGCTTTCTGTGAGTCTTCTAGGGTCAGAGCAGCAGTGACCATATCCAAACCCCTCTCTCAGAACAGAGAGATTGCAGTCTGCTATTCACTGAGCTCTTCAGGCCATATAGACTCTGTTTCTGTCAGTGTTGCTAAAACCCTACAGCGTACCGTGTTGTGCATCCCATAGCTGTTCTCCCAGCCCTCACTCCCAGGGCCGGCACATCTCTGCCCTTTGTGCTTCTAACACCACCAGCCACCCCTGGTTCTCCTGTGCACTCCTGAGCTCCTGGTTTCAGTCTAGTTCGAGTGAGTGCTCCGGAGCTCCGGTTTTCAGTCTGGTTGAGTGCGTGTTCCTGGGCTCCTGGTTTCAGTCTAGTTTCTTGGGGGCTACTGGTCTGTGAGTCTGGCCTGCTCCCCAGTGCAGGTGGATACTACTTCCCAGTGCCTGAGCATGGCAGCTCCTTCTGCCTTCCATTTATCTTCCAATATCTGTGCACAGATTCATGGCTCCCTGCTTCGTACCTCAATACCCAGTGCTGGAAATGTTCGTTTGTAGAGATCCAGATGTATCTTCTTAGTCTCAGGCTGATTTCGTGGGTGTTCAGGACGGTCTGGTAGATATCCAGCTCAATTCAGGGTACCAGCTGAAATAGGGTCCCCTACTCCTCCGCCATCTTTTTCCCAATCTGTCAATGGTATTTTGATAGGGATGGCATGGAATATTTTTGCATCTCTTTGTGTTTTCCTCAGTTACTTTCATAAGTGTTCTCTAGTTTCTAGAGTATAGATCCTTTACCTCTTTAGTTAGGTTTATTTGTAGGTACCTTATGGTTTTTGGTGCAGTTGTAAATGGGGTCAATTCCTTGATTTATCTTTCTTCAGTCACATTGGTAGTGTATAGAAATGCAACTGATTTCTGTGCATTGATTTTGTATCCTGCCATGTTGCTGAATTTTATGAGTTCTAGTAATTTGGGGGTGGAGTCTTTCCGGTTTTCCACAGAAAGTATCTTGTTATCTGTGAAGAGAGAGAGTTTAACTTCTTCTTTGCCAATTTGAATGCCTTTTATTTCTTTTTGTTGTCTGATTGCTGAGGCTAGGACTTCTAGTACTATGTTGAATAATAGTGGTGAGAGTGGGCATTCCTATCATGTTTCCGACCTTAAGGTAAAAGCTCCATTTTTCCCCATTGAGAATGATATTCGCTGTGGGCTTTTCAGAGATGGCTTTTATGATATTGAGGTATGTTCCCTCTATCCCTATACTTTGGAGAGTTTTAATCAAGAAAGAATGCTGTATTTTTTCAAATGCTTTCTCTGCATCAATTTAGAGGATCATATGGTTCTTTTCTTTTATTAATGTGCTCTATCACGTTGATTGATTTGGGGATGTTGAACCACGCTTGCATCTGAGGAATAAATCCATCTGTTCGTGGTGAATAATCCTTTTAATGTACTGTTGGAGCCTATTGGCTAGGATCTTGGAGAGTATTTTGGTATCTGTGTTCATCAGGGATATTGTTCTGTAATTCTTTTTGATGGGGTGTTTGTCTGGTTTTGGGATCAAGGTAATGCTGGCCTCATAGAACGAGTTTGGAAGTTTTCCTTCCATTTCTATTTTTTGAAACAGCTTCAGTAGAATAGGTATGATTTCTTCCTTAAATGTTCAGTAGAATTCCCCTGGAAAGCTATCTGGTCCTGGACTCTTGTTTTTTGGGAGGTTTTTGATTACTGCTTCAATTTCTTTGCTGGTTATTGGTCTGTTCAGATTTTTTACCTCTTCTTGTTTCAGGCTTGGTAGTTTATAAGTTTCCATGAATGCATCCATTTCTTCCAGATTGCTTAATTTTTTGGCATATAGTTGCTGGTAATCATTTCCAATAATTGTTTCTATTTCCTTGGTGTTAGTCGTGGTCTCTCCCCCTTTCATTCATGATTTTATTGATTTGGATCCTTTCCCTTTTCTTTTTGATAAGTCTGGCCAGAGGTTTATTGATCTTATTAATTATTTCAAAGAATCAGCATCTAGTTTTGTTGATCTTTTCTACTGTTCTTCTGGTTTCTATTTCATTGATTTCTGCTCTAGTCTTTATTTCTCTTATCCTGCTGCATTTCGGCTTTATTTGCTGTTCTTTCTCCAGCTCATTTGGTGTAATGTTAGCTTGTGCATTTGGGATTTTTCTAATTTTTTGAGACAGGCTTGGATGGCTATGTATTTCGCTCTTAGGACTGCCTTTGCAGTATCCAATAGATTTTGGACTGATGTGTTTTCATTTTCATTAGTTTCCATGAATTTTTTAAAGTTCTTCTTTAATTTCCTGGTTGACCTAATCATTTTTTAGCAGGATGCTATTTAACTTCCAAGTATTTAAGTTCCTTCCAAATTTCTTCTTGTGGTTGAATTCCAGTTTCAAAATATTGTGATCTGAAAATATGCAGGGAATAATCTCAGTCTTTTGGTATAGTTTGAGACCTGATTTGTGACCCAGTATGTGGTCTGTTCTGCAGAATGTTCCATGTGCACTCGAGAAGAATGAGTATTCTGTTGTTTTAGGATAGAATGTTCTGTATATCTACGAAGTCCATGTGGTCCAATGTGTCATTCAAAGCTCTTGTTTCTTTGCTGATCATCTGCTTAGATGATCTGTCCATTGCTGTGAGTGGAGTGTTGAGGTCTCCTACTTAATGTATTATTATCAATATGTTTCTTTATTTTGGTTGTTATCAGTTGGTTTATAATTAGCTGCTACCATGTTGGGGCATAAATATTTACAATTGTTCGATGTTCTTGTTGGATAGACCCTTTAAGTATGATATGTCCCTCTTAATCTCTTATGTGGTCTTGGTTTAAAATCCAATTTGTCTGATATGAGGATTGCTATCACAGCTTTCTTTTGAGGTCCATTAGCATGGTAAATTGTTCTCCATCCCCTCACTTTCAATCTGGAGGTATCTTTAGGTTCAAAATGAGTCTCTTGTAGAGAGCATATGGATGGGTCCTACTTTTTTATCCAATCTGAAACCCTGTATCTTTTCATGGGAGCATTCAGCCCATTTACATTCAGAGTAACTATTGAAATACATGAATTTAGTGCCATTGTATTGCCTGTAATGTCCTTGTTTCTGCAGATTTTCTCTGTTTCTTTCTGGTCTATGTGACTCTTGTGGTCTCTCTTCACTTACAGAATCCCCCTTAATATTGCTTGCAGGGCTGACCTGGTAGTCACATGTTCTTTCAGTTTCTGTCTGTCCTGGAAGCTCTTTATCTCTCCATCTGTTCTGAATGACAGTCTTGCTGGATAAACTATTCTTGGGTGCATGTTCTTCTCATTTAGTACCCTGAATATGTCTTGCCAGCCCTTTCTGTCCTGCTGGGTTTCTGTGGACGGGCCTGATGATATTCTGATGTTCCTCCCTCCATATGTAAGGAACCTCCTCTCCCTGGCTATTCTCATTAAAGTTTCTTTGGCTGTAAAGTTTGTAAGCTTCACTATTATATGTCGGGGTGTTGATCTATTTTTATTGATTTTTTGAAGGGGTCCTCTTTGCCTCTTGGACTCGAATGCTTGTTTCCTTCCCCAGATTAGAGAAGTTATCACCAATTATTTGTCCAAATATACCTTCTAGCCCTCTCTGTCTCTCTCCACCCTCTCAGAGATCTCAATAATTCTGACATTGGAATGTTTCATGACATCATTAATCTCTCCAATCCTTTTTTCATGTGTTACTAGCATCCTATCTCTGTTTTCCTCAACTTCTTTCCTTTCCATCAGCTTATCTTCTGGATCACTAATTCTTTCTTCTGCCTCATTTACCCTGGCTGTTAGATATGCAGTTTAGACTGCATCTCATTCCTAGTATTTTTTAGTTCAGTCTGATTAGATCTCATTTCTGCTCTTAGAGGTTCTATATTGTCACTAATGCTTTTTTCAAGCCTAGCAATTGACTTTATGATTGCTATCCTGAATTCTAGCTGTGACATCTTGCTTATGTCCATATCCATTTGTTCTTTGAAAGAGGACTTAGTTTCTGTTTCTTTTCTTTGTTGAGAGTTCCTCCTCCTAGTTATTCTGTTGAGGGATGGTTGAATGAATGAGAAGATTCCAAAATATCAGCCACAGCCAAAGCAAGATGCACCCTAGCAAAATCCGGAGTGGTCAGAAGCCACCACTGAAAAAACAAAGCCAAAATGGAACAAAGGAATAAAATTTAAAAATTAAAAAAAAATTTAAAGGGGGTGATGGGTAGGGGGCTATAATCTCTCAGTGTGGACAAAACAAGGTGTTTCAGTTGTTCTTGGATGTATTTTGGTCTCTGTGTTAGAGGACACTATGTCCCAAAATTACAAAGAAAGTAAAACTTGTATATATATAAAGGTAAAATTGAATAGAGTGAAAAAGGACTAAAATAAAGCATATAACCCCAATGTTCATAGCAGCATTGTCCACAATAGCTAAATTGTGGAAGGAGCTGAGATGCCCTTCAACAGATGAATGGATAAAGAAGATGTGGTCCATATATACAATGGAATATCACTCAGCCATCAGAAAGAACAATTACCCAACATTTGCAGTAACATGGATGGGACTGGAGGAGATTATGCTAAGTGAAATAAGTCAGTCAGAGAAAGATAATTATCATATGGTTTCACTCATTTGTGGAATGTAAGAAATAGCAGGGAGATCAGTAGAAGGAGGCGAAGAATGAAGGGGGGTTACAGAAGGGGGAATGAACCATGAGAGACTATGGACTCTAGGAAACAAACTGAGGGCTTCAGAGGGGAGGGTGTTGAGGGATTGGGATAGACCAGTGATGGGTATTAAGGAGGGCACATATTGCATGGTGCACTGAGTGTTATATGCAAACAATGAATCATGGATCACTACATCAAAAACAGATGTACTGTATGGTGACCAACATAACATAATAAAAAAAATCTCATAATTCCTAAGTTTGAAACTTACCACAAAGTTATAATAATTAAAATAACATGGTACAGGGGCACCTGGGTGCCTCAGTCAGTTGAGTGTCTGACTCTTGGTTTAGGCTCAGGTCATGATCTCAGAGTTGTGGGATCAAGCCCTGTGTTGGGCTCTGTGCTCAGCATGGAGTCTGCTTGTCTCTCTCCCTCTGTTCCTCAGCCTGCATGTGCTCTCTCTCTCTCTCTAAAATAATAAATAAATAAAATCTTCAAAATCAAAGAAAATAACATGATTATGGCATAAAGACAGACATCTACACTAGTGGAACAGGATAGAAAGCCCAGAAACAAATATTCACATCTTGAGAAACTGGTTTTCAACAAGGCTGTCAAGATCATTCAATAGGGAAAGGACAGTCTTTAGCAGATGGTGCGTGAAAAACTGCATAGCCATATGCAAAAGAGCAAAGTCAAACCCTTACCTTACACCATATACAAAATTAAAATGAATCAAGATCTAAAGTTAAGACCTAAAACTGAAAACCCTTAGAAAAAAATATTGGGAAATATCTCATGACATATGACATGACACCAAAAGCATAGGCAACAAAAGAAAAAAAATAAATTAGACTTTAAGAACTTTTGAGCATCAAAGGATCCTATCAAGAAAGTGTATTGTATATTTTAAAACTTCATATTTTCCTGCTGCCTCAACATCCCCCACAAGCAGGCTGTGAGCATGACACTCCCCAAGTAACCAGATGCACCAGTATGATAAAGATTGGACCCTGCCACAAGTTCCCCTTCTTGCCCTCCCCTGACTGTGACCTAGTGATGTTCAAATACAGCAATGAAGTCCCCCAGCACCTTTGCTTGTGTATTCTACCCTCACCCTTAATAAAGTGTCTTGCCCACAGATCCTTTCTCTCTTGATTCCCTACCTGCTTGCTGAGTCTACTACCTTGGTATTCCTACTGTGTGACCTCTCAGCATGCAGTGACTCTGTCTCCTTAGGTTCTGTCAGCATAATCAACTTTGTTTTTCTGAGCCTCTCCTATGCCTCCTCTTGTGGCCACACCTGACTGACCATCACCTAAAAGAACACAGAAAAGTTGACATCATGAACAGGATGGCCTTGTCACTAGTGGTGAGAAGAGACTTAAGAGAGATCACTTGACTACTCTTAGCTTACTAATTAGCTGTTCCAGTTGGGCTGTACCATCTGGGAAGAGTTGATGTCGTGTTAGTATCCCTGTGTTCTGCTTTGTGCCACAACTTTGCATTGCCAAGACTTCCCACCGTACATTGTGGATCTCCTCCTAATACCCTGAGATTTCATTTCCAGCCAGCCAGCCATGACTTGGCAAGAGAGGATGAAATTTCTCCTAGTGCTCTCCAATTAACAGGCAGACTGGCAGAAATGGCTGAAAGTATTAGGAAGGCTCCACCAGGGTTGAGGGTGAGAGTGGAAGGGGACCTCTCTGTCCCCAGTAATGGTGCACTGGGTATCAGATTCAGGCTATTATCTGACTTGTGGGCAGATGAAGGCAGCACCAGGACAATGGAGCTTTTTCGTGTTCAAGTTCCTTCTTCATGTTCATGTTCAAGTTTCTCCCCAGTCCTAAGCAGTGAAGGAGCATCACCTTCAGGACAAGTCCATCATGGTGCTTGCTAAGGGTTGATGCTGCTAGTTACCCCTTCTCTGTTATATACCTTGCTACTGTGGCTTTTCACCCCCCTAGCCCATGGGATATGTGAAGCCCCATCCATGGAGATCAGTGGCTCAGGATCTGATGGCTGAAATGGGAACAAGAGTACTTCATTCAGGAACCCTACAACACACCAGAGGAGGTTAGCCAATTACTCAAGAAGTGTAAAATCTCTGCAATGCGCCAAAGCTCTAGTTGTGCTGCTGAATAGCAGCATGCCAGGATGCTCCTGCTCTGCTTCCAAGGCCTAGGAGCTCTCCTCAAGGGAGACCCAGCTACCATAACTCCCCTAGATTCAGACCCCAACCCAGCTGAGATTGACTGGAATACCCTAGGAAGGGAGGGTGTTGCCTGTCAGGGGGATCACGGCAAGGAAGTGTTCGAGGTCTTTCTGGTCATAACGCAGTGGGTTAAGAGAATCTAGAAACTAAAGCATAATTTTTTGAGATTAGAAATTCAAACTATTCTCAAAGATTCTGTTCAGAGAGATGAGGATAAAGGAGTTGATTGGTTACTAAGAGTTTTTAATACAGGCTTGGAGCTCCTGCCATGGGCCACAGACATTAGGCAGCTCACCTTCATTACTAATGATCCTAAAATGCATAATTCATTTAGAGGTTCTTTAGCCTGTAGAGCTCAATTCTTATATGTAAGACATGGCATTTTATGCCAAAGCCACCCAAGGAAGATAAAGGGCATCCCAAGTGCCAGGGGGCGTATGATAAAGAAAACAAAACTTTTGAGGAGGTTATAGAAACCTCAGATGAGGAACCCAAAATTTCTACCACCCTTTGGCATTCCAAAGCCCTGACATTACTGACTTGAATTTTCATAGCTTGGAGGTGAGTTCACCCCTCCTTTGCAGTAATTACTACTAAGGCAGATGCTCAATGGAAAACTACCCAGGAGGCCCATCATGCTCCTCCACAAAACTGCTGTGGTTCAATAGGTCTATCATTTCTTTGAACATTCAGACAAGAAAGATCCTGAACACATTTCTAATAGGAAGAAGCCCTCTTTGACACAGAATCCAGGGAATGTTCTTGCATGGGGGTATTGTTTAACTTTATTGACGTTTCCCATACCATATGAAGACCATGAATAGAATTGATCTTCTAGCTCTCTCTGAAGACTCTACCCACCCTGAATCACAAATTCTGACTTGTTAAACCTTGACCACTGAAGCACAGAGACTCTTCTCCCCCTGTGCATCCCACCAATCTATGCCACTTCTCCTGCCATTTCTTTACTAACTCATTGACTCCCTATTGCCTCCAAGCCATCTGACTCACCCTATCTATTGGCAGTTAGAGGACATACCTCATGAAGTAAGGCACAGGCTGCCCCATATTGCAACTAAAGGAGATTATATTAAAAGTATTTCACCCATTGTGCATAGATCTGGTGGCTCGTGGAACTAGTGGTCCACCCAAAATCCATAGAGCCCATACCCAGACCTCTGAAACTGGCAACCACTGTGACCTTTTCAATAGGGATTCCCAGGCAACTGCTCAGGGGCAGAGTACCCACATAAGACTCTAGCGATTATTTGGAACTCTAAATATAAACAATATTTTCTAGTTTTACTAGATATGGAAACCCAAGTTACTGTCATTCCTGATAACCCATCCAAATCTAAAGGAGTATCTCTTTTTTAATTTTTTAAAATTCAAATATAATTAACATACAGTATTATATTAGTTTCAGGTATACAATATAATGATTCAATAATTCTATATATTACTAAGTGCTCATCAAAATAAGTGTACTCTTAATCCTCTTCACCTATTTCGTCCATCCCCCCATCTGCTCTTCTCTGCCAACTGCCAGTTTGTTCTCTGTATTTATACAGAGTCTGGTTTTTTTGTTTGTCTCTTTTTTTCTTTGCTCATTTATTTTTTTTACTTAGCATTGGGTCCTCTACTTTCATCCATGCTGTTGCAAATGGTAAGACTTCATTCTTTTTTATGGCTGAGTAATATTTCATTGTGTATATATACCACATGTTCTTTATTCATTCATCTATGGATGGACACTTAGGTTACTTCCATATATTGGCTATTGTAAATAATGCTGCAATAAGCATAGAGGTGCATATATCTTTTCAAATTAGTTTTTTCATTTTCTCTTGGTAAATACCCAGGAAAGGAATTACTGGATCATATGATAATTCTATTTTTAATTTTTTGAGGAACCTCCATTCTGTTTTCCACAGTGGCTACACCAGCTTGCATTCCTTCCAACAGGGCATGAGGATTCCTTTTTTTCTACATCCTTGTCAACACTCGTTGTTTCTTCTGTTTTTTATTTTAGCCATTTTGACAGGTATGAGATGGTATCTCATTGTCATTTTAATTTGCATTTCCCTGATGATGAGTGATTTTGAGCATCTCTTCATGTGTCTGTTGGCCATCTGTATGTCTTCTTTAGAAAAATGTCTGTTCATTCCTTCTGCCCATTTTAATTGGATTATTTGTTTTTTTGTGTATTGAGTTGCATAAGTTTCTTTATGTATTTTAGTTATTAACACTTTACCAGATAATATCATTTGCAAATATCTTCTCACATTTGGTAGGTTGTCTTTTTGTTTTGTTGATGGTTTTCTTTGCTGTGCAAAAGCTTATTTCGATGAGTTGCAATGGTTTATTTTTGCAACTCTGGAACAAGCCAAAGTCCCTGGTTCTACTACTCAGAATCACAAAGTGGGCCCTTATAGAGCTGCCCCTGCCGTGTGGTAGTGAACAGGACACAAAATCCTTGAGACAAGGTATTGTTGGCTTTCCACCTGTCTTTCAAGATTTGCTTTAAAAAAAAAAGGCAGGGTGATTATTCCCACTATTTCTCCTTTCAGTAGTCCTAGTTTGTCAGTCTTATGCCAACTGGTGGTGCTTAACTATTGATTATCAAAAATTTAATGCTCAAGTACCCCTCATTAATGCTCCAATACCTAACGTAATCAGATAAATTGAAGATATCCAAAGATCATCTGGCAACTATTTCACCATGGAGTCTCTGACGAACATGTTTTAGTCACTGCCAATTACCAATCAGTCACAGCCTTAGTTCACCTATACCTTGAAAGAACCCAATATGCATTTACTCTGTTGCCCATTGGTTATTTAAATCTAGCCATTACCCATGATTTGTGCTTCCAGGACCTGGACACACTTTTGCTTTAGGATTTCCTGCTAGCACTACCTAGATGGTACCCTGATATGAAGTCTCCTCTGAAGAAGATTTGTATGCATTTACATGTCATCTTCAAAAACAGGGTCCAATAATAGCTCCACACAAAACCCAAGGCCTGGTGTCCTCAGTTAAATTCTTGGGCAAAATCTGGTTTCTGATGGCTACCAAATCACTACCACAGTTAAGCATCAGCTTTTACAGCTCAGTCCACCGCAGATACCTTGCTAGGCCTCTTAGGCCTTTTAATGTCTGGCAACATCAAATTCTACACTGTTCAATTTTATCTCAACTTATTTACCACATCACTTGAAAGCCTGCCAACTTCCATTGGGGAGAGCCCCAGCAACAGGCATTAGAGTTAATTCAGCAGGCTTTACAAGGAGCCAGGCCCCTGGTTCCCTCTGAACTGATTTTAGACTTGAGCCATTGACCACCTGTGGCCTAGGCATGGTCAATAATAGCTCCCAATGGACTTTTGGGTCCAGAGATTTCCATCAGCTGCTGCTTGATACATGCCTGTAGAGCACCAAATATTAGCTGCCTACTGGGCCCCAATAGAGACCAAGGCTCTTACTGCCCCCACCCAGATTTCTATCCTGCCATGGGTGAGATATTCTTCCCAGCAGCATCTTGGCACAGCCATGGAAGCCTCTTCACTTAACTGGGAATAGAAGCTCCAGTAGTTTGTTAAACCTGATAAACATGGCCTTCTCAAGTTGCAGGAGGATGTGGCTTCCCCTACATTCAGCCCCTGACCTCAGACCAAGGAACAAGTTTCCTCTGTGAAATGGGGAGTCCCTTGGTGCCAACGTTCTGACATGGAAAAGAAGTCAGTGCAGTTCACTGACAGGAGCACCACACTGTATGCAATACAGCCTACTGAACAGTCACAGCCTACCACTGACCTCGAATACTTCTATAAGTTGGAAGTGGTGCGTTCAGCACTATGGGATGCCCTTTACTAGGCAGGTTTCCCATGTCTAAATCTTTATTGATTCATGGCCAAAACAGAGTAATGATTTCTTAATTGATATAAGGCTGGTCAATCTGCAGGATCCTGTACTTGGAAAGAGTTGGCAACATTGCCCATTCCCATTTTTGTCACACATGTTTCAGTACGTGTATGACCTAACACTCTAGAGGCACATTTCAACAACACAGCAGACAAATTATCTGAGATTAACACTCTTTTTACTAGCCACCTCAGCTGCCTTACAGAACCTTCTTTGTTTTCATACCCACTGACAGTTTGGGCACATAATAATTCTGGGCACTAGGGCATCCATGTTCTTGTTGAATGGAACCATAGACAGGGCACTCCTCTGGGACCCTCTCTGGCCAAGATGGTAACTGAAAACTGTGACTTATGCTCCAATACTAAACATTGGCATGTTCCTCAGTGGGAATATTTTCCATGGAGTTCCTGTCCATCCTCCTGAGGGCACATTGATTATATTGGTCCCTGGCCCTCACTGGAGGTACCACTCAGCATATCCCTATCATGATCGACTCCTTCCCAGGTGGCATGCCACAAATGAGACCATGATTACTGGTCTCACAAAGACCATATTAATCCCCTTTGGTGTTCCAAATATCACTGATTCTGACCAAGGGACTTATTTCACTTCTCTTGCTCTCCAGACCTGGGCATTAGAACAGAACATTCAAACATGTTATGGAACTTTCATTTGTTACTTAATTTTTTCTCTGGGAAATGAACCTCTAAGTGGATCTCTTTGTTCCTGAAATCCCCCATTCTCCTCAACTTTTTACCCAGGGTGTTCCAAACATCTTTACTAATTTCATGCAAGTTGGCACTGCTTGTTATCAAAGGGAATCTGGCTTATTTCACTGTCTGGGACAATTATATCCTCATTACTCCTATCAAAGATTCCTCTTCATATAAATGTGACTTTTTGATTTCTCCTCTAACCCCTTTGGCTTCTAAATCCAATCAGGGACAGATTTTTAAATATCCTTTAACCACTGAGATCCCACTGGGATGCCTAAATATTTAGTTTGGATACTGGAGTACCTGCACAATCTAATGGCTGCTTAACCTGTGTTCCACTGACTCTTTATAGAAAATGGAAATTATAGCCCAAGAGCTTACCTGTGGAATTGACTTCACCTCAGACAACTGTCTCTGCTCTGTATTTGGACTCTGTGTTCGACACCTCCCCTTTATTTTATTTTTTTTTTAAATTTTATTTTATTATATTGTGTTAATCACCATACAGTACATCCCCAGATTCCGATGTAAAGTTTGATGCTTCANATCCTATTTTATATTTTTCTTTTTTTTTTAATCTCTTTTTTTATAATAATACTTTTTATTTTATTATGTTAGTCACCATACAGTACATCCC
>NC_048219.1:77901412-77915297 GCF_002007445.2 Ailuropoda melanoleuca | reverse complement strand
CTCTCCCACTCCCCCTGCTTGTGTTCCCTCTCTCACTGGCTGTCTCTATCTCTGTCGAATAAATGAATAAAGTCTTTAAAAAAAAAAAAAAAAGAAGGGGGAATGAACCATGAGAGACTATGGACTCTGAGAAACAAACTGAGGGCTTCAGAGGGGAGGAGGGNAGGAGGGTGGGGAAATGGGATAGGCTGGTGATGGGTAGTAAGGAGGGCACATATTGCATGGTGCACTGGGTGTTATACGCAACTAATGAATCATCGAACTTTACATCGGAAAACCGGGGATGTACTGTATGGTGACTAACATAATATAATAAAAAACTTTAAAATAAAAAAAATGGAAGACCTAAATATGAGACAGGAATCCATCAAAATCCTGGAGGAGAACACAGGCAGCAACCTCTTTGACCTTGGCTGTAGCAACTTCTTACTAAACAAATCTCCAGAGTAAAGGGAAATAAAAGCAAAAATGAACTTGGGACTTCATCAAGATAAAATGCTTCTGCACAGCAAAGGAAACAATCAACAAAACTAAAAAGAAGACCACTGAATGGGAGAAGACATTTGCAAATGGGGAAGATTTACAAATGATGTATCTGATAAAGGGTTAGTATCCAAAATCTATAAAGAACCTATCAAACTCAGCACCCAAAGAATAAATAATCCAGTTAAGAAATGGGCAAAAGACATGAACAGATATTTTTCCAAAGAAGACATCTAGATGGCTAACAAACACTTGAAAAGATGTCCCACATCACTCATCATCAGGGAAATACAAATCAAAACCACAAAGAGATACCACCTCACGGCTCTCAGAATGGCTAGAAAGAACAACACAGGATATAACATGTGTTAACAAGGATGTAAAGAAAGGAGAACCCTCTTTCACTGTTGATGGGAATGTGATCTGATGCAGCCACTCCGGAAAACAGATGGAGGTTCCTCAAAAAGTTAATAAAAGAACTACCCTAAAACTCAGCAATTGCACTACTAGGTATTTACTCAAAGGATATAAAAATATAGATTTTAAGGGGCACAGGCACCCTGATCTTTATAGCAACATTATTAACAATAGCCAAATTATGGAAAGAGCCGAAATGTCCATAAACTGATCAATCGATACGGAAGATGTGCTATATATGTACAATGACATATTACTCAGCCCTCAAAAAGAATGGAATCTTGCCATTTGCAACAACATGGCTGGCTCTAGAATATAATGCTAAGTGAAATAAGTCAGAGAAAGAAAAATACCATATGATTTCACTCATCTGTGGAATTTAAGAAGCAAAGCAAATGAACAAAGGGGAAAGAGAGAGAAAGAGACCAAGAAACAGACTCGTAACTATAGAGAACAAACTGGTGGTTACCAGAGTATAAGGGGTGGGAGTAGGTGGCAATTCAGTGATGGGGCTTAAGAATACATTTATCATGGTGAGCACTGAGTAATGCATTTAGTTGTTGAATCACTATATTGTACACCTGAAACCAATATAACACTGTATATTAACTACACTGGAATTAAAATTAAAAACTTAATTTAAAAAAAGCAATTGAGAGTCCAGGGGGGAAAAAAGGAAATAAATTGGAGATAGAAAGAAATAATGGAGAACATAGGGAAAAAAGTACAAATAGGCTGACAGGGAAGAGGGGAAAACTGAAAAGGGAATGTGCAGGGCTGAGCAGCCAAGATGGCCATCTGAAAGACTGCAACTTGTGAACCATTGTGAAGTCTGGAAGGAAGGTTATCTGATGTAAGATGGAAAGTTGTAATACCAGATGTGGATGTGTATGACTCATTGCCCTTGAGCTACGTGGGAGCATGTTTTATGTCTTACACTTCTCAGTTCAGCTGGGTTCAATCTTATGCATTCACCTAGTGTTTCTTAGGTATGAAACTGTGCCTAAAGAACTACAAAATTCATGTAATGCTCCAATTCTTCTATAATGTATCAATTGAATAGGAAAAAATCATGTGTCCAGAAGAAGCATTGTAGAAGAACTAACTATACTTCCCTTATTTTTTCAGTATTTTCTGGGATAGTTTTTCTTATTATTTTAGTATTTAATCAAAGATATTTTAAATTTAAGGAGAACCCATGATGTGATGAGCACTTTGGTGTTATACACAACTGATAAATTATTGAACACTACATCTGAAACTAATGATGTACTCTAAGCTGGCTAATTGAATTTAAATTTAAAAAAAATTAAAGTAAAAGACAAAAAATCTTAAATTTTTGTCTTAGAGTAAATGTTTTTAATGTTTCAAGTTTTTAATTTTTAGTTAACATATAGTGTAATTTTAGTTTCAGAAGTAGAATTTAGTGACTTATCACTTACATATAACCCCCAATGCTTATCACAACAAGTGCCCTCTTTAATACTCATCTTACTAGTTCTTGCCCCCTCTCCATATCCCCTCAGCAAATCTCAGTTTGTTCTCTTTAGCTGAATCTTTTATGGCATGCCTCCCTCTCTTTTTTTCCTTTCCCCTATGTTCATCTGTTTTGTTTCTTAAATGCCACATATGAGTGAAATCATATGGTATTTGTCTTTGTCTGACTGACTTATTTCCCTTAGCATAATACACTCTAGCTCCACCCACATTATTGCAAATGGCAAGATTTCATTCTTTTTGATGGCTTAGTAATATTCCATTGTACATATATACACCACATCTTCTTCATCCATTCATCTGTTGATGGACATTTAGGCTCTTTCCATATTTTGGCTATTACTGATAATGCTGCTATAAACATTGGGGTGCATGTGCCACTTCTAATCAGAATTTTTATATCCTTTGAATAAATACCTACTAGTGCAAAAATTCTTATGAAGCTTTGAATGTCATATTAAATGACATTTTTGCTATATACAAATTTCTTGGTTATTTCAGAAAATTTTGCAAAACTTTTAAAATGCAATAAAAAAAGATGGCTGGTGTTCTTTCAGTGGAATGCTGGATAATATCTAGAAGATGTTTTGGGATTATCAGATTCTATAGGGTTTGCACTTTCCATTATCTTTGGTCAATTTTTCAACTCTTTAGTGATATCAGTTAACTTGTGGAGGTAGTGATGATAGAAATGGTTCCTGTTCCCAAGGATGCAAACAAATTTTGTATGGTGGAGATGCAATTAATTCCATGCTCCTCCCCAAGCCTCTGTGGAAAAGATGATTTCAAATATTTAATTTTATTGCCCTATGGATATTGACCAGTTTTACATCTATTATTAAATTATATCTATGAGCATTTAAACATGATCCATTGCCTAAATAGTTGTCTGTTCTTGGAATTCTGTTTTGGATCTATTTTACTTTATTTTATTTTATTTTATTTTATTTTATTTTATTTATTTAATTTTATTTTATTATTTTTTTGTTATGTTAGTCACCATACAGTCCATCACTAGTTCTTGATGTAGTTTTCCATGATTCATTGTTTGCCTATAACACTCAGTGCTCCATGCAATACGTGCCCTCCTTAATATCAATCGCAGGGCTAGCCCATCCCCCACTCCCCTCCCCTCTGAAACCCTGTGTGTTTCCCAGAGTCCATAGTCTCTCATGGTTCGTCTCCCCCTCTGATTCCCCTCCCTTCATTTTTTCCTTCCTTCTCCTAATGTCCTCCATGCTATTCCTTATGTTCCACATATAAGTGAAATGGTATGATAACGTCTTTCTGTGCTTGACTTATTTCACTTAGCATAATACCGTCCAGTTCCATCCATGTTGATGCAAATGGTGGGTATTCATCCTTTCCGATGGCTGAGTAATATTCCATTGTGTATATGGACCACATCTTCTTTATGCATTCATTTGTTGAAGGGCATCTCGGCTCCTTCCACAGTTTGACTATTGTGGACATTGCTGCTATGCACAATGGGGTGCATGTGCCCTTCTTTTCACTACATTTGTACCTTTGGGTAGTGCAATTGCTATCTTGTAACTTAGTAGTGCAATTGCTAGGTCGTAGGGTAGCTCTATTCTTAACGTCTTGAGGAAACTCCGTACTGTTTTCCGGAGTGGCTATACCAGCTTGCATTCCCACCAACAGTGTAAAAGTGTTCCCCTTTCTTCACATCCTTGCCAGTATTTGTTATCCTGTCTTACAAATTTTTGTCATTTTAACAGGTGTAAGGTGGTATCTCAATGTGGTTTTGGTTTGTATTTCCCTGATGGCTAGTGAGTTGAGCATTTTTTCATGTGTCTGTTAGCTATTTGTCTAGGAATAAACCTAACTAAAGAGGTAAAGCATCTCTGCTCTAGAAACTACAGAACACTTACGAAAGAAATTGAGGAAGACACAAAAAGATGGAAAAATATTCCATACTCATGGATTGGAAGAATAAACATTGTTAAAATGTCTATCCTGTCCAGAGCAATTTACACTTTCAATGCCATACCTATTAAAATACAATTGGCATTTTTCAAAAAGCTAGAAAAAAATCCTAAAATTTATATGGAACCAGAAAAGACCCCTAATCACCAAGGGAATGTTGAAAAAGAAAAAACAAAGCTGCGGGCATCACGTTACCTGACTTCAAGCTATATTACAAAGCTGTGATCACCAAGACAGCATGGTACTGGCACAAAAACAGACACCTAGAACAATGGAAAGGAATAGAGACTCCAGAAATGTACCCTCAACTCTATGATCAACTAATCTTTGACAATGCAGGGAAAAATATCCAATGGAAAAAAGACAGTCTCCTCAATAAGTGGTGTTGGGAAAATTGGACAGCTACATGTAGAATAATGAAACTGGACCATTCCCTTATATTATACACAAAGATAAGCTCAAAATGGATGAAAGACCTCAATGTGAGATGGGAATCCATCAATATCCTAGAGGAGAACATAGGCAGTAACCTCTTCGACATCAGCCACAGTGACTTCTTTCAAGAAATGTCTCCAAAGGCAAGGGAAACAAAAGCAAAAATGAACTTTTGGGGCTTCATCAAGATAAAAAGCCTCTGCACAGCAATGGAAACAGTCAACAAAACTAAGAGGCAGCCCACAGAATGGGAGAAGATGTTTGCAAATGATTTATCAGATAAAGGGCTGATAACCAAGATCTATAAAGAACTTCTCAAATTCAACACTCAAAAAACTAATAACCTAGTCAAAAAATGGGCGGAAGACATGAACAGACACTTCTCCAAAATAGACATACAAATGGCTAACAGACAGATGTTTTGGATCTATTTTAACATCTTAATGATTCCCTTTTTAATTAATGAGTTAAACAAAATCATGAATACGCGTTCATTTAATTTTGCATAAGAGCCATAGCTTCACCTAATTTATTCAAATTCAATTAGCCAAGGTATAGTACATCATTGGTTTTTGATAAAATGTTCAATGATTTATCAGTTCAGTATAACACCCAGGGCTCATCATATCACGTGCCCTCCTTAATGCCCATCACCCAGTTACCCCATCCCCCCACCCACCTCCCTTTCCGCAACTCTCAGTTTCCTGGAGTCAAGAGTCTCTCATGGGACTATGGACTATGAGAAACAAACTGAAGACTTCAGAGGGGAGGGGGTGGGGGAATGGGATAGACTGGATGGGTAGTAAGGAGGGCACGTATTGCATGGTGCACTGGGTGTTATACACAACTAATGAAGCATCAAACTTTACATTGGAATCTGGGGATGTACTGTATGGTGATTAACATAATATAATAAAATTAAAAAAAGAGTCTCTCATGGTTTGTCTTGCTCTCTGATTTCTTTCCATTCAGTTTACTCCCTTCCCCTATTATCCTCTGCACTATTCCTCACCTTTTCAATTGTCCTTTAGCATTTCAAAATTCCATTCTATTTTTGTATCAAAAGTTCTATTAGGATATGCAATGCCAATATAATTTTTTTAATGCTTGCTTACATGGCAGGCAGACTCCATGATGGCCTGCAATGATCCCCATCTCCTAGTATTCACACTTGTGTAATCATCTCTCTTTGAGTACAGGCTGGCCAAGTGACTTTCTTCTAACCAATAGAATTCATCAAATGTGGTGGGATATCACTTCTCTGTTTAGGCTAAGTAAGATTATGACCTTCATCTTGCTTCTAGACTCTTCTTTATTGACTTTAATAAAGCAAGCTGCCAATTTGGGAGGTCCTGAGAGCATATGTGCTTTTAGCGCATAAATACTCCATCCAAACCTCTGCACTAGGAGACAACTAAACTCTAGTATGACTTTAGCAACATAAAGCTGTGTTCCTGGGATGACTACCACTTAAAAGCTTAGTACTGCCAGGAGAATTTACTGTCTGTTCTAACCAACACCTAATGAAGGTTCCTGACCTCCCTCTTACAGCATTTCCTAAAAAGGGCCTACAATTTTGAATCCTTCCTCTGTCTCTTTGAGATGTACATGTATCTCCTACAACTCAGATGTGTCTTTTCCAAGGACCTGAAAGTCACTGCTTTGAAATATAATCATCCGGAAATATAAGGCCCCTGTCTCCCAGTCTCTGTGGAAGCATAGCATTCAATCTTTGATAATTGCCAGCTAGCAGACACAGCTGACCTAATTGCATTTACTCTGACCAACCTTTCATAATTTTTCACTTCATTGACTCTACTTGAGCCCTCACTCACCCCTCCCCCACTCTCTCTTAAAACAACCAATTACTTCTGCACAAATTGGAATGCGTTTCAGGTCTTTCTCCTACTGTCAGTAGTTACTGAATAAAATCGGTTTTGACAGCCCACATAGCAAGGAACTGAGAACAACTTCTGGCAAAACAACCTGCAAGAAAGGGAGGCCCTTAGTCCCGACAGCCACTAAGAACTGGATTCTGCCAACAACTACAAGAGCTTGAATTTGGACTTTTGATTCAGTGAGCCTTCACATGAGACCCCAGCCCTGGCCAACACCTTGATCGCAGCTCTGTGAGAGACCTTAAGGCAGGTAATTCAGCTAAGCTGTGCCTGGACTTGTGATCCACAAAAATTGTGAGATAATAAATGTGTGGGAGTTTTTTAGCAGCTTAATTTGTAGTAATTTGTTATGTAGCATTAGATAACTAATATATTCTTCCTCTGGAAACTTAAAAATTTCCCTTTCTTTTTGATATTCATAATTATTCCTAATATTCACTATTTTTAGGGGCACCTGGGTGGCTCATTTGGTTAAGTGTCCAGCTCTGTTTCAGCTCAGGTCATGATCTCATGGGTAGCAGCATCAGGCCTGCCTCAGGCTTGGGCTCGGTGGATAGTCTACTTGAAGATTCACTCCCTCTGCCCCTCCCCCCACTCTCTTTCTCTCTCTCTCTCTCTTTCAAATAAATAAATACATCTTTTAAAATATTCACTATTTTCAAACATTTTTTCTTCTCTGCCTTGCTTATTTTTTTATTTTTAGATTTTATTTATTTATTTGTCAGAGAGAGAGCAAGCAGGGGGAATGGCAGGCAGAGGGAGAAGCAGGCTCCCTGCTGAGCAAGGAGCCTAATGTGGGACTCAATCCCAGCACCCTGGGATCATGACCTGAGCTGAAAGCAGATGCTTAACTGACTGAGCCACCCAGGCATCCCTCCCTTACTCATTTCTTTTTTATTTTTTTTTTTTAAAGATTTTATTTATTTATTTATTTATTTGACAGAGATAGAGACAGCCAGCGAGAGAGGGAACACAATCAGGGGGAGTGGGAGAGGAAGAAGCAGGCTCATAGCAGAGGAGCCTGATGTGGGGCTCGATCCCATAATGCTGGGATCACGCCCTGAGCCAAAGGTAGAGCTTAACTGCTGTGCCACCCAGGCGGCCCCCTCCCTTACTCATTTCTTTGTTTTTCTTCTGTGTGTATATTTTTATTATATTATGTTAATCACCATACAGTACATCCCCGGATTCCGATGTAAAGTTTGATGCTTCATTAGTTGCGTATCACACCCAGTACACCATGCAATACGTGCCCTCCTTACTACCCATCACCAGTCTATCCCATTCCCCCACCCCCTCCCCTCTGAAGTCTTCAGTTTGTTTCTCATAGTCCATAGTCTCTCATGTTTCATTCCCCCTTCTGATTACCCCCCTTTTCTTTATCCCTTTCTTCCCCTACCGATCCTCCTAGTTCTTATGTTCCATAGATGAGAGAAATCATATGATAATTGTCTTTCTCTGCTTGACTTATTTCACTTAGCATTATCTCCTCCAGTGCCGTCCATGTTGCAGCAAATGTTGAGAATTCGTTCTTTCTGATAGCTGAGTAATATTCCATTGTATATATGGACCACAGCTTCTTAATCCAGTCATCTGTTGAAGGGCATCTCGGCTCCTTCCATGATTTGGCTATTGTGGACAATGCAGCTATGAACATTGGGGTGCATATGGCCCTTCTCTTTACTACGTCTGTATCTTTGGGGTAAACACCCAGTAGTGCAATGGCTGGGTCATAGGGTAGTTCAATTTTTAACTTTTTAAGGGACCTCCACACTGTTTTCCAGAGTGGCTGTACCAACTTGCATTCCCACCAACAATGTAGGAGGGATCCCCTTTCTCCACATCCTCTCCAACAATTGTTGTTTCTTGCCTTGTCTATCTTTGCCATTCTAACTGGCGTAAGGTGGTATCTCAGTGTGGTTTTGATTTGAATTTCCCTGATGGCTAATGATTTTGAACATTTTTTCATGTGTCTGTTAGCCATTTGTATGTCTTCATTGGAAAAGTGTCTGTTCATATCTTCTGCCCATTTTATGATTTGTTTATTTGTTTCTCGTGTATTGAGTTTGAGAAGTTCTTTGTAGATCTTGGATACCAGTCCTTTATCTGTGGTGTCCTTTGCAAATATATTCTCCCATTCCGTGGGCTGTCTCTTAGTTTTTTTGACTGTTTCCTTGGCTGTGCAGAAGCTCTTTATCCTGATAAAGTCCCATAAGTTCATTTTATCTTTTATTTCTCTTGCCTTTGGAGATGTGTCGTGAAAAAGGTTGCTCTGGCCGATGTCATAGAAGTTGTTGCCTATGTTCTCCTCTAGAATTTTGATGGATTCCTGTCTCACATTGAGGTCTTTCATCCATTTGGAGTTTATTTTTGTGTATGGTGTGAGAGAGTGGTCAAGTTTCATTCTTTTGCATGTAGCTGTCCAATTTTCCCAGCACCATTTATTGAAGAGACTGTCTTTTTTCCACCGGATGTTTTTTCCTGCTTTATCAAAGATTAGTTGCCCAAAGAGCCGAGGGTCCATTTCTGGGTTCTCTATTCTGTTCCATTGGTCGATGTGTCTGTTTTTGTGCCAGTACCATGCTGTCTTTGTGATCACAGCTTTGTAGTACAGCTCGAAATCCGGCATTGTGATGCCCCCAGCTTTGTTTTTCCTTTTCAACAGTTCCTTGGAGATTCGGGGCCTTTTCTGGTTCCATACAAATTTAAGGACTATTTGTTCCAGTTCTTTGAAAAATGTCCTCGGTATTTTGATCGGGATAGCATTGAAAGTGTAGATTGCTCTGGGTAGTATGGACATTTTAACTATGTTAATTCTTCCAATCCATGAGCATGGAATATTTTTCCATCTTTTTATGTCTTCCTCAATATCTTTCAAAAGTGATCTATAGTTTCTAGCATATAGGTCCTTTACGTCTCTGGTTAAGTTAATTCCAAGGTAACGCATGGTTTTTGGTGTTATTGTAAATGGGATGGATTCCCTAATTTCTCTTTCTTCAGTCTCGTTATTCGTGTATAGAAATGCAACTGATTTCTGGGCATTGATTTTGTATCCTGCCACCTTACTGAATTGTTCTATAACTTCTAATAGTTTGGGAGTGGATTCCTTTGGGTTTTCCATATAGAGTATCATGTCATCTGCAAAGAGAGACAGTTTGACTTCTTCTTTGCCGATTTGGATACCTTTGATCCCTTTTTGTCTTCTGATTGCTGTTGCAAGGACTTCTAGTACTATGTTGAATAATAGTGGCGAGAGTGGGCATCCTTGTCGTGTTCCTGATCTTAAGGGAAAGGCTTCCAGCTTTTCCCCATTGAGAATAATGCTTGCAGTAGGCTTTTCATAGATGGCTTTTATGAGATTGAGAAATGTACCCTCTATTCCTACACTCTGAAGGGTTTTAATCAGGAAAGGATGCTGTATTTTGTCAAATGCTTTTTCTGCATCAATTGAGAGGATCATATGGTTCTTGAGTCTTTTCTTGTTGATATGATGTATCACATTGATTGATTTGCGAGTGTTGAACCATGCTTGCATCCCAGGTATGAATCCCACTTGGTCATGATGGATAATCCTTTTAATGTACTGTTGGATTCTATTAGCAAGGATCTTGTTGAGGATTTTGGCATCCATATTCATTAGAGAAATCGGTCTGTAATTCTCCTTTTTGAGGGGGTCTTTGCCTGGTTTGGGGATCAAGGTAATATTAGCCTCATAGAATGAGTTTGGTAGCTTTCCTTCTGTTTCTATTTTTTGAAATAGCTTTAGGAGAATAGGTATTATTTCTTCTTTGAATGTTTGGTAGAATTCCCCAGGAAAACCGTCTGGGCCTGGAGTTTTATTATTTGGAAGGTTGTTTATCACTGACTCAATTTCTTCATAGTTAATTGGCCTATTTAAGAAATCTATTTCTTCCTGTTTCAGTCTTGGTAGTTTATAGGTTTCCAGGAAGGCCTCCATCTCTTCCAGATTGTTTAGTTTTTTGGCATATAGCTGTTGATAAAAGTTTCTAATAATCCTTGCAATTTCAATGGTGCTGGTCGTGACCTCTCCCTTTTCAGTCATAATTTTAATAATCTCAGTCCTTTCTCTTTGTTTTTGGACAAGTTTTGCCAGTGGTCTATCAATTTTATGGATTCTCTCAAAGAACCAGCTTCTAGTCCTGTTGATCTGCTCTACTGTGGTTCTGGTCTCTAATTCATTGATTTCTGCTCTAATCTTGGTCAACTCCTTCCTTGTCAGTGGGTTAGGCCTGTCCCTCTGTTGCTGTTCCAGTTTCTTGAGGTGAGAATATAGAAACTGCATTTTAGATTTTTCTATTCTTTTGAGTGAGGCTTGGATGGCTATGTATTTCCCCCTTAGGACTGCCTTTGCAGTATCCCATAGGTTTTGGACCGTTGTGTATTCATTCTCGTTGGTCTCCATAAATTGTTTAATTTGTTTTTTGATTTCCTGGTTTATCGAGTCATTCTTGAGCAGGATGGTTCTTAGCCTCCAAGTGTTTGAGTTTCTTCCAGGTTTTTCCTTGTGGTTGAGTTCCAATTTCAGAGCGTTGTGGTCTGAGAATATGCAGGGGATAATTTCAATCTTTTGGTATTGGCTGAGACCTGTTTTGTGTCCCAGAGCATGATCTATTCTTGAGAATGTTCCATGGGCATTTGAATAGAATGAGTATTCTTTGGTTCTGGGGTGTAGTGTTCTATATATATCTATGAGGTCCAACTCGTCGAGTATGGCATTCAAAGCCTTTGATTCTTTGCTTAGTTTTTGCCAGGGTGTTCTGTCTATTTCTGATAGTGGGGTGTTGAGGTCCCCTACTATTACTGTGTTCTTATCTATATGTCTCTTTATTTTGGTTAAGAGTTGGCTTGTGTATCTTGCTGCTCCCCTGTTGGGGGCATATATATTAATAATTGTCATATCCACTTGTTGAATACTTCCTTTAAGAATAATATAGTGCCCTTCTGTATCTCTCTCTATGGCCTCTAGTTTAAAATCCAGTCTATCTGATATGAGAATTGCTACTCCAGCTTTCTTTTGAGGTCCATTTGCGTGGAAGATGGTACTCCATCCCCTTACTCTAAGTCTGAATGCATCTTTGGGTTCAAAATGAGTCTCTTGTAGACAGCAAATGGATGGGTCATGTCTTTTTATCCAATCTGCAACCCTGTGGCGTTTTATGGGAGAGTTTAAGCCATTTAGATTGATAGAGATTATTGACAGATATGATTTTAATGATGCCATTTCTCTTTAAAGTCTTTGTATCGGTTGTGACTTGCTGCTCTGTATCACTCTTGGGGCCTTTTTACCTTTATAGAGCCCCCCTTAATATCTCCTGTAGGGCTGGTTTCGTGGTTACGAAATTGGTTAATGATTGGCGATTTTGGAACGTCTTTATTTCTCCATCAATTCTGAATGACAGCTTTGCTGGATAAAGGATCCTTGGCTGCATGTTTTTCTCTGAAAGAGCTTTAAAAATGCCCCCCCAAGCCTTTCTCTCATTCCAGGTCTCTGTAGACAGGTCTGACGTAATCCTGATACCTTTGCCTTGGTACGTGAGAAATTTCTTTGCCCTGGCCGCTTTCAATACTGTATCCTTGGATCTAATATTTGCGAATTGCACTATGACATGCCGTGGCGTAGGTTTGTCCTGGTTGAGCTTGGATGGGGTCCTCTCTGCCTCTTGGACACGAATGCTTGTTTCCCTTGCTAGATTAGGGAAGTTTTCAGCTACAATTTGTTCAAATATCTCTTCTAGACCTCTGTTTTTCTCCACCCCTTCAGGGATGCCGATGATTCTGACATTGGATCGTTTCATAGAGTCAGTAATCTCCCGTAATCTACATTCGTGGGCGTGGATTTTTTTAAGACCAGCTTCTATTTTCGTTTTTTCTTCTACTAACCCATCCTCCAATTCGCTAACGCGTTCCTCTGCCTCGGTGACCCTGGCCGTCAGAGCCTCTAGTTTTGACTGCATTTGGCTCATAGAATTTTTAATTTCTGTCAGATTCGCTCTCATTTCTGCCCTTAGGGATTCTATATTCTCAGCAACGCTTTCTCTGATGCTTTTTTCAAGTTTACTCATCATCTTGACCATTGTTGCTCTGAATTCCATTTCTGATAATTGGGATACATCCATATGTATTAATTCTGTGGCCGAGGCCAATTCTGTGGCAGAGGCCACAGACTCATTATCTTTTCTTTGCTGGGGGGGACTTCTCCTTCTCGTCATTCTGATGAAGAGAGATTGCAGGGTTGTCCAGAGCCCAAGTGTTGACTGGGACCCAGGCCGTGCGCCCTTGTTTTATAGAGATCTTAGGGATGTGGGCTTCTTCCTTAAAGAGTTTATTTATTTATTTGAGAGAGAGAGAGACAGTCAGCAAGAAAGGGAACCCAAGCAGAGGAGTGGGAGAGGAAGAAGCAGGTTCCCGGTGGAGAAGCCCGATGAAGGACTCCTTACGGAGCGTTGTGATCACACCCTAATCCGAAGACAGGTGCTTGGTGACTGCGCCACTCAGGCGCTCCGGGTTGTGGGCTTCTTGATTTTTCAGCCTGCCTTCTGGGGGAGGGGCCTGCCTGCAGGTACTCAGAAAACCCTGTTTGGGTAGAGTCTCTGTGTCCCTTGCGAGGGGGGATGGGGATGGGCACCCTGTGAGCCGGTATTTCCGGGCTTTTGTTCTCTGGCGGCTTTCCCTGGCGGTTTGCTATGCCTCTTCTGAGAGAGCAGCAGCGGCTGAAATTCAGCCTCTGTCTCAGAACAGAGGGATCGCGGATCGTTCTCCACTGATGTTCTGGCCACTTTAACTCTGTTTCTGTTGGTGCTGCTCAACCCTGCAGCATCCCGGGCTGTGCGCCCCACACCCGGCGTCCCAGCCCTCACTTCCAGGGCCGGCACGTCTCTGTCCTTTGTGTTTCCAACCCCGCCCGCCGCCAGCCGCCCCGCGCGGGCTCCCGGAGCCCCCCGTCTCAGTCTGGTGTCTCGCAGGTGCTGACCGCGAGACTGCCTGCTCCCCGGTGCAGGTGCCCTCCAGCCGCAGCCGCCAGCCGCCCCGCGCACGCTCCCTCCCAGTCTCAGCCTCGATCCAGTGAGCACACCGGAGCTCCGGAGCTCCGTGAGATGCTTGGTGGCGCACGCTCCCTGCTCACGGACTCAGTCTGCTGTTTCCAGAGTGCGGGTCCGCGGTCCGCCCGCTCCCCGGTGCAGGTGGCC
>NC_048219.1:77863567-77901198 GCF_002007445.2 Ailuropoda melanoleuca | reverse complement strand
TGCAGGTGGCTACCGCTTCCCAGTGCCCTGACACAGCGGCTCCCTCCCCCTTCTGTTTAGCTTCCGATATCTGTGTGCGGTTTCACGGCTTCCCGCTTCGTACCTCAATACTCAGCACTGGAGATGTTCATTTGTAGAGATCCAGATGTATCTTCCTGCGTCTCAGGCTGATTCTGTGGATGTTCCTGCTGGTCTGGTACCTATCCAGCTCAACTCAGGGGACCGGCTGAAAAAGGGGTCCCCTACTCCTCCGCCATCTTAACCTCCCCTCCCCTTACTCATTTCTTGATGGCTCTTTTCATCTGCATCTTTCTCCTTTCCTTAATCCTGAAAAAGTAGTTTTTAGAGTTTAAAAAATTATTTTTTCTCTTGGGGAGGCTGAGTGGCACATCGGTTAAGCGTCTGCCTTCGGCTCGGGGCGTGATCCCGACATTATGGGATCGAGCCCCACGTCAGGCTCCTCCTCTATGAGCCTGCTTCTTCCTCTCCCACTCCCCCTGCTTGTGTTCCCTCTCTCGCTGGCTGTCTCTATCTCTGTTGAATAAATAAATAAATAATCTTTTAAAAAATTATTTTTTCTCCTTCTGCAACTCCTATTATGTAGATTTTGGCACTTCTACCTTAATTTTTTAAGGTAATCTCTACGCCCAATGTGGAGCTGAAACCTACAACCCCGAGATCAAGACTCACATGCTCTACTGACTGAGCCAGCCAGGCACCCTGCTTCTTTTACCTTACACAGATGTTAACTTTTCTTTTTATATTTACTTTTTTTAAATCCTTTCCTACTGACTTGCAATGTTCTCGTTAATCTGTTTCCTACATTTTTCTTTAGTTGTATGCAATTTACTATTGATCTCATGTAGTTTATTTTTTATTTTAACTCATATATCTTATACCTCATATGTTCATTTTATTCCTTTTTGTGATTTTGCTTGACACAGTTTCCTATTACTTTAATTTACCTTATAAGCTTAACTTGATGGATAATGCATATTTAAAATTTTGGTGTGTTTTAGTAATTCTTCTTCAAGTTATATTATGTTTCAATCATTCCATCCACTTTCTTCTGAGGCAGCTATACTCCTTCAGGTTTCAGTTACTTTGGTTCGTGATGTTCTGTTCTCCTGTTGGTTTTGGCTGCTTTACCTGGTAATGTGTTTTGGGTAAGGGCCAAAGGCCTGACCCTTATCTATGTCATTCTCTAGTAAAATGGAGGGGGTGGGTTTGAGCTCTAGGACACAGAACTCCAGGGATTCCCACTTGCTGCCCCCCCCAAACCAACTCCTCCAGGCAAGGTCTTACTGGACTTGAAGAAGGTGTAATTTTGGAAGAGGCTGTGTCCCTAAACTGTTATCTGTCTCAGGGTTTTGAGGAAGAGAGGTATAGAGAAATGAATGCCCGAGTCTCTCAGTAAAATTAATTTATTTTATTCATGCTTCACCTTAGCAGTGTTCTTTTGCTGACTTACCCAGAGATCTAGATTACTTGCTTAAATTTCTGAGTAGACAGACACTGATTGCCCCAAGGGAATGTGGGAGACAACAGAAATAATTTATAACTGCCTTTCTCCAACCTGTTTTTTCACTGTGTCCTCTGACTGTTCTCCATCCCAGACTGTAGCTACCTTCTTCCCTTGCCACATACATTGATTGCTTTAAAACAGCCTTCAGCTCCCTCAGTTTTCAAAAATTGTCTTAGTTATTAAAATGTTTCCTTTTACAATTTAGATAAAGGAACCAGCAGCTAATGGTAGTTCATCATTGTAGCAGGATTCAGCAAGTGTTGCATTATAACTGCTGTTCAAAATAATTGCAAAGAAGAATTTCTGTTGTATTTATAGTTATTTTCCCCTTTTATTCTGTATTTTGCTAACTTGTATCTTCTTTTTGGCTTGATATGTTTTGCTAACAGTTTATCTCTTGCTTTTACAGATTTTATTTATTTATTTATTTATTTATTTATTTATTTATTTATTTATTTATTTATATATTTACAGGGGGGAGGGACAGAGGGAAAAGGAGAGAAAGAATCTCAAGCAGACTCTGCACCCAGCACAGAGCCTGATGTGGGACTCGATCTCATGACCCTGAGGTCATGACCTGAGCTGAAACTGAGTCAGATTCTCAACCGACTGGGCCACCCAGGTGCCCCATAATGGTTTATCTCTATCATTGATCTCATCAAAGAACAAGCTCTGGTCTTGTTAATTTAATGAAAAAAAAATTTTTTTAAGATTCTATTTATTTATTTGACAGAGATAGAGACAGCCAGTGAGAGAGGGAACACAAGCAGGGGAAGTGGGAGAGGAAGAAGCAGGCTCATAGTGGAGGAGTCTGATGTAGGGCTCGGATCCCACAACGCCGGGATCATGCCCTGAGCCGAAAGCAGACGCCTAACCACTGTGCCACCCAGGCGCCCCAATTTAATGAAATTTTTTTGTTATATACTTCACTTATTGTTTCTTTGGATTTTTTTTAATACTTCTTAAATTGAATGCTTAACTCATTTGTTTTTAATATTCTTATTTTATGACAAATGTATTTAAGTCACTTAATTTCCATTATTTCATCTTTAATTCAAGGGTAATTTAGTAATAGCTTATTTAGTTTCTGAATGTCTTAAAGCTATTCTTTATTATCTGAACTGCTAATTTAATCAGTTTGCAGTTGGAAAACATAGTCTGTATAGTATTGATTCTTTGGAACTATTAGGGCTTCTTTTATTACCTAATACATTGTTTAATACATACTCTACATATGCTTAAAAATAATGGTGAACTAGGGTGTCTTACTGGCTTAATCAGAAGAGCATGTGACTCGATCTCCGGGTTATGGGTTTGAGCCCCATGTTTGGTGTAGAGATTACTTAAGTAATAATTAATTAAAAAATAACGGTGAACTATCCAATGAATGGAGTTATTTACGTATCGGCTGGCTTGATCTGGTTTATTGTTTAGGAATTTGATATCTATGCCAATTTTTTGTCTGCTTCAACTATTAATTTCTCAGCGATGTGTGTGTAAAATCCTCTACATGATCTTATGAATCTACTCATTTCTGTCAGTTGTTCCTTAAATTTGTCACTATCTTTGCTATCAAGATATGTATTTTAATATGCTCTAATTTCTTTTTGGTCTTCCTCTCATCCTTTTATCTATTCTGTTTTGATATTCTCTGTGCATCAGTTTCTTTATCTGTAGTTAATTTTTATTAGTTGTTAAGAGTAAATATTTGTAAAATATTTGAATAGTGTTTGGCATAGAGTATTATATAAGTGTTTAGTTGGTACTGCAATGAGTAGAAGTGGTAATTAAAGCTATGGGCATACCTGAAATCATTTGAGTTGACATGACAGTTCAAGAAAATAAGAGGATCAATGATCAAGATTTAAGGAACTTTTATTTAATGGCTGAGAAGGAAGGGATAAACCTCCAAAGACTGAGGAGTAGACAAAAAAGTAGGAGGAAAACCAAGAAAGTATATTCCCAAATGCATCAAGAGTGAAGGAATAATTAATAGTGCTGCTGAGTACAGATCTGAATTAATGTGAGATAAACAGCATTAATTTCAACAGTTGAATGAGGGAGTTAATGAGTACTGTGGATGCTGTGATGTATGTCTGGGACCTCCCTTGAGGTATAAAGGTCTTATTCCACCAGTTGCTGGGAGTGCTGCCAGCAGACATGTCTCAGCTATCAACCTCCTTGAGTAATTGCCTTGGCTAAAGAGATCCTCCTTGCCTCAGGTCATATACCTTTCCTTGGCAAAGTCTGCATTCCTGGGACGCCTGGGTGGCTTAGTTGTTAAGGGTCTGCCTTCAGTTCAGGTCATGATCCCAGGGTCTTGGGATTGAGCCCCGCATCGGGCTCCCTGCTCAGCCAGAAGCCGGCTTCTCCCTTTCCCACTCCCCCTGCTGGTGTTCCCTGTCTCACAGTGTCTCTCTGTGTCCAATAAATAAATAAAATCTTTAAAAAAAAAGTCTGCATTCCTACTGGGGGAAACTTTGAAAATACATCGCATCTTAGAGGTCTATGTGGAATTGACTAAGGCCTTTGTTGAGACTGGGCATCACAACCTAACTTCTCCCTCTTTCCAATTTTACTTCCTTTCCCTCCCTTCCCCAAATACTGATCCCTAATAAACTTCCTTCACACCAAAATACATTGAAAAAGTCTGCTTCCCTGGGAAATCAATCTGTGACAATGAGTTCATTTACAGGAAGAAGTGATGGACATGAGAACTGAGAATGCACAAGGTAAGAAATAAATGATAAAAACATGGAAGAAGCCAAGAATGGGCAAATTATTCAAGTAATTCACTTTCACAGATTGGAGAATGACCAAAACCAAGACAGTAATAAAAGGCTCACTACCCTGCCCCTTCTTCAGTATGGGAGCTATGTGACTGAAAAATAAATGCCAGTGACACATACAGGAGTCTGTATCTCTGAAACTAACCTTTAACAAAGAGTAACAGCAATTAAAAAGTATTGCTTTCTGTTAATGTTAGGACATTAAGCTCTTTAATCAGTATTAGCTCATTAAGGAGTTAAGGGAATGGATAACCAACATTTTAAAAAGATGAACATAGGGGCACCTGGGTGGCTCAGTCGTTAAGCGTCTGCCTTCGGCTCAGGACCTGATCCCAGAGTTCTGGGATCAAGCCCCACATCACGCTCCTCTGCTGGGAGCCTGCTCCTTCCTCTCCCACTACCCCTGCCTGTGTTCCCTGTCTCCCTGGCTCTCTGTCAAATAAATAAATAAAGTCTTTTAAAAAAAAAAAAAGATGAACATAAACCTTTGAATTGGCCACCTTATGCCAGCCTCCTAAATTTGAACAGTCAGTATGAGCCAGTTTACATTCATTTTTATTGCCTATACCTGATAAAACGATCTTCTAAACCACTCCTCCCACAACTTCCTTCTACCCCAGCTGAACTAGAATGTCTACTCTTTAAGCCAGAAACTTAACCCGTTTTTCATGTATGTGATTCAATAGGAATCAAGAGACTTCTGGAAAGAACTCTGGAGATCCAAATGAGGATGCAAAAGAAAAAAAAAAAAGGTCTATATGGAGAATGAAACTTTTGGAGAATTAACGAATTAACTATATGACCATAAATAATCATTTTGACCGAGGAATGAGATGAGCGTGGGGTGGAGTAAAGATTAAGACTAGAGGCAAAGGTTCAAGCAAGAGGAAAAAAAAAAGAAACCCCAGAAAGCACAAGAAATACAGCCCTGGCTACAGGCAGGCGTCTAAAAGGTTCACACACCACCAGTGCACAACGAGTCCAAAAGACCCCTCCGACGTCTTTTAAAGCACTGGCGGGAAAGAAAAACTTACACTAGCGGCGAACACAGACGCAGAAAATTTACGAATGACCCCGGAAACATTTTATTTTGCGTAGGTATCTTGAGAATATTCTCCTGTGATTCGTTACTTGATCCGGAAGAAGAGATAACAAGCGTCACTTGCGATTGGATCCTATCATAAGGGCGGTGCTTTAACGAGCCAGTCACTTTGGCAACCGGACGTGACGATCCCGGAAGCCGCTAACGGAGCTTTGCCCGGCTGGCGGCTTCGGTGGGCGGGGTCGGCCGAGCTCGCAGGGCACAGTCTTCTCCACTGACCCGGCATTGCTAGGGGCGGTGCCATTAAGGCCACGCCTTCCGTCTTAACTCCGGATGGCTCTGGAGAGAAGTCGTAGGCTCGCGGGGGCGGAGACTGGGCCGCTCCTCTCAGAGGCTAGGGCCCCAGCGGCGTCGTCAGCCGCTTTGATTCTTCCGGTTTCTGGTGGCTGCGTCGCCTCCTTCTGAAGGCTGGGAATACGCCCTCTCTAGCCCCTGCTGTCTCCCTCCTTTCAGCATCGAACCTGAGTTGCTCCGGGACACCTCCCGCCCAACATTCTTTCGCTCAGGTTCTCGCCCTTTGGAGGACCTCGGCCCCCCATTGCCCACTTTCCTGGATGTGCTGGCCCCTCCCACCCCTCTAAAATGTCCAATAACCTACAGAGGGTCTTCCTGAAACCCGCAGAGGAAAAGTCAGGCAACGCCTCGCAGTGGTAAGTACCGGTTTCGAATCTCCCTCGACACACCTGCCCCTCGCCCGCCTCTTAGCAGGGTGCCCAGTCGGCCGTCGTTTCGGGACGCTCCGCGAGTCAGATGAGCTTGACCCCGCAGTGGGAGCGACTGCAGGGCTCGTCGCTGGGGCCACTCAGAGCCCTCAGAGTGCGCTTCTCTTGGAAACGTAAAGCCTCTTCAGAGCCTGACGCAGGCAGCCTCCAGCGTCTCAAGTTTCGTAGGCGACAGAGTAGATCTCCACGGGAGAGGAAAATCAACATGGCCGACGCTCCTGTGTGACTAAAACCTTCTGGAAGATTCGCGCGCACTCGCAGAAAAACACGCAGCGCCCAGCACGGAATAGCAAGTGCAGCCCAGGTGGCGCTGTACCTTCAGTGAAAATAGCTATTATTTAAGAGAGTTAGTGAAAAAGGAAGGGAAAAATTTGTGTAGTAGATGAGCGTATGAATTTAGAAACTGAAAAATTGATAGTGAGGGAATGGATTTTTTTTAATTTCAAGTAATAGTTTTATATGCAAAGAAAGAAAAGTAGAGTAATTCTCATGTGAAATCGATCCTTTGGAACAGCGTGTTTGAAGCAGGTGTAATGAGAATGCCGTCTCTAATTGGATGTCTCTGTAGAGGAACTCTGACATAGGGAGATCCGGTATTTCTGAAAAAGGCTTAGTTGCACATTTACGGAATAGTTTATCACTGAGTCAGTACTTGTTTTTTTTTTTTTTAAGGTTATGTTAGTCAAGATGAAATAAAATGGGAACAAAACTGTAAAAGAAGATCGAATATTTTACGTTGTAGACTCCATGGTTAGTGGATGTATAATAAATGGTGAGGAAAAACTTAATGGGTCTCTGCAGAAGGAAAATGTGAAGAAAACATGGAAATTGAGATGTAAAATTCATGGAAGAGGATTTATGTTTGAAGAACATCAGGCTGCCTAAATTTAATCCTAGCTTTGACATTTACTGTTCGTGAAGCCAAGTGCCTTCTCTCCAGTCTCCTTTCCATTGACGAAGAGTGCCTAGAGATATTTTAAGGATTAAAAGAATGAGTATATATAAAATACTTAGTATAGGAAAAAAGAAAAGCAGTACTTACATGTTAGCTATTATTATTATTATGATAATACGAGTTTATTTCTGTGCAAATTTTAGCCCAAGAAGTAGGTTTCTTTTAATTACAAGTAGATGCAAAACGGAATTGTAATAACGACTGAAAAAGTACGCACAATATTTTAAGAAGAAATGATCACTGAATGCGGAGAGCCAAAACAATATTGAAGAACTGCCAAGAAAGAACCATTGCATTTCAAATCGTAAAAACAGCCAGCTTGTGTGTACGTATGACGTTTGTTGGTTTACTTTTGGTGGAAGCTGCGGGCAGAGGCAGAGATAGTGCTCTGTATAGATAACGAAAAAGTAGAATTACTTTGTTCGTTTCTTCTCCCTTCTTTTGGTATCTGGATATTTGATGACCTCTAACTCACCCTAACTTAACACAATTTGTTTTAGGATTGCGTTGTTTTTCAGTATTAGAAATAAGATAGAATAAGGACTTAGCGTTTTTATTGTGTACTTTAACTCTTTTATCCAGTTTCTAAGCCTTTGGTTAGCTGTATTTGGCATTTTTAAAAACATTACAAATTGCATTTTATGTTTGTTACGTTCATAAGTCATTGGAAGTTCATTAACTCATTGGTTTATGCATTGTTTTCATCATCTTCTAATGCATTTATTTCTTCAAATCACTGAGGTTTGACATCACATGTTTGGAACATTTACCAGATGCTTTTCTGAAGCTATTTGACTCTTATTTTGGTTATTGCTTGCATATTTGATTCTGTTCTGTTTTGTAAGTAACAATCTGCAGGACGTACAAGTATAATTTAAAAATCATTTGATTAATGTCAGCTCTTTAATTTATTGGAAGCTTGGTTTCCTTATTTTTCTGATAATTTTGATGGTACTAAATCATCTTCATAAACTTAAAATGAGCATATAATTTTATTTTCTATAGATGCTTGGATTTTTCTTAAGTTACTGCTGCTTTCTTTTTATAAAGTTCATTATTGCTTTACAGAATGTTTATTGTTTAACGTATCTTTAATTCATCAGGGCATAAAGTATAAGAATCAAACTTAATCTTAGAGTACAAAGGAAAAATCTGGAAGATACTTATGATAGTAGGCATTCAGTTTATTTAAATTGGGGCTTTATTTACAAAGAGCAAAGCAGGAGTTAGAACGGTATAGTAGAAAGAGGGTAAGCTTTGGAGTTAAAGCAATCTAGGTTCATATAGTAGTTTACCATTATTATCCGTATATTTCAAACATTTGGTTAAAAAACATTCACTGAGTGCCTACATGATAGACTGTGCTAAATGGAGAGACTGACTAAAGAAGGGGATATGAACCATGCCCATGAAAAATCTTATAGTCTAGGGGGAGGTGATATAAAACACTTTTAAATAGTATTATGCCCAGGATGCTGTGAGAGCATAGAGGAAGGAAAATGTAGGAAAGGTTTCTGGAGCACCTGAGTTCAGGAATGTAAGTGTCAGCTATCCAATTAAAGATGAATGCAGGCTATGCCCAAACAGGGAACTGGTAAGTAAAGCACCAGTATGACTTATAACCAGGAGTCAGTATTTTTGTTTGATTCTGTACTACAAGCAGGATAAATAGATAGCTCTTAAGGGTTTGGTTTGCTCTGCTAGAGAGATTAGACTTCATCTACCGAGGGTCATTCAGAGGATTTTAAGAAAAGGTTGTCATGTTCCTGTGTGCATTTTAGGTGACTGATGGCAGTGTGGATTTGGGGGTAAGGAATCAGGCATATAAAGATTCTATTTAAGTTGTCCTTTCAGAGATTTTGAGGACCTGAACTGGCTGATGTAGTGTAAGGGTTAGATTCAAAGAAATACAGAAGGGAAAATAGGCAGATTTTGTCAGTGAATTGGCATGGAGAGAAGGGGATGGATTATGATGCCAGTTTTCTGGATAGATATTCTGGATAGATATTGGTAAATTAATTGAGATGAGGCAATCACACCAAACAAAAAATAATTGGAGAGGTATTTGAATTTGAAACTCAGGCAGGGTCAGAGCTGAAAATAGAGACTTAAGTCATCACTGTAGAGGTATTATAATAAAAGCCTGTGATGATACATCTCACAATAATGAGAATTAGGATGTGACTGGCAACTGGCTTCTGTCTGCACTTAACCCTTTGTTCTTAAATTGGGAGCTAAAATGAGTGTCCTCACCAGTGGGCTTCGTTTGGTTTCTGCTAAAGTAAATTCAAGAAAGTGGATGGGATTGTTGAAGACAGCATGTAATTCTGAATAAGTTATTTAGTATTACTGAATCTCCAGCTATAAAATCATAATGGCAGTACCCACATTGCTGAGCTGTTTATCCAAATTAGAGTTAATGACAACTATTTAAAATAATGTATCTATTATATATATAATTATGTAGTATATATTATTGTATGTTATTACATTATGTATATTGTGTATGAACATAATGTTAAATCATAGATAGATGGAAAAAAGTTTGTCTAGCAGTTGAAAAAATATATTTTGCAAAAACATCTGCAAAATGTTCGTTAGCCCGAGAAATTTTTATCATTCTGTTTCTTATATGTGAATGTTTTATGTCAAAATTAGAATAATTTAAAATGTCAGAAGTTATGTAAGTATGTTTAAGATACTTTTTATTAAAGTTCTCATACCTTTTTATTCAAGTTCTTACATTGTCAAAAAAACTACCTGATTCATTTACTTATTCTTGGACACCAATTGTATATTTTAATGGAATATGATAACTAGCATATATTGGGAATTTAGCATAACTCCAGCCAGTTTTTTTTCATTTACTTCTCATAGCAAGCCTTACTGTCCCCATTTTGCAGATGAAACATAGAAAGAAGTTAAGTAAATTTACTCAAATTAACAATTGGAAGAGCCAAGATTAGAAGCCTGTGAACTTTCTAATGTATTCTTCTTTTCACTTTTTTTTTTAAGTCTTAAACTGTTATTGTGTTTGCAGTATAGTTCTCAGTTCAAACACCAACTGGTTTAAAGTAACTAGTACGTTGATGATTTTTCTAAATTTTTAAGTAACCAAACCGGAGCCTGGGATGCAGAATCTGATTCTAATTTTAGTTCTAACATTAGCTAGCCAAATATGTCTTTTAAGAAACAGAATTTTTATAAGGTTTTAGTTATAGTTACTCTCTTAAATGGAAGGTCTTTTCTAGATCCAAAAAAAAAAAACAAGGATATTAATTGAAGAAGTGTGAATTCCACCGATTTATTTTATCTCTCCGTAGCATTCTACATTCCAGTTTAATTTTTAGAACTCATTCCATTTGCTAGTAGGAAATCATGGTGGTGTGTTTTGGTTTGGTTTGGTTTGGTTTTTTAATGATGACTTGTAGGTGGAGTTAATTCAGCTAACATTGTTTACAATGTGCCAGTTGCTGTATTAGGTGTAGAGGATATACATATGAATTGGATAACCTACCCTTAAGGAACTTAGGGTCTCTGGTAGATTATGTGAATCTCTATTGATATACTGACACAGAAGAAGCTGTATTTTCCTTCATTTTTTTGGAGGGGAAAGGAAGAGAAGAGAGAAAGAATCAATGATTAGATTTGAAAATAGTTTGTGCAATGTAAATGTTTTCTGCAAAGCAAAAACATAGAGGCCGTATAATGAAGTATGTGAATGAAGTATTAGAAGCCTGTGTCCTTTGTTTAAAAACCATACCAATTAACCATGTGTATTCCCATATGCAAATAAGTATAAAAGCATGATAAAAGGTCTGCTCTGTTGACGCTTCTAATCTGTGAGCCAGATGTTATTGACAGATTCATTGACAAAAGTATGTAAATAAACAAAAGGAGACTAAAGAAAAGGTATTGAGATAGTTCCGTTAAAGTGGAGATTTGAAAGAGCTTATATAAGTTTTTTGAGGGCGTACTATACTTGGTATTGGGGGGGAAATTACAAAGTAATTAATAGAGTCTCTGTAAGAAAAAATTTTTCTTATTTTTTAGAAGACATTATATAGAAGGTATTATATAACTCCTAGCATTAGTGGTACCAGTGGGAGTCCTTTAGGGAATTTAAGTTGGAAGAAAATAATGTGAGTTTGAGGAACTTGCAAATATTTATGGAGAAGATGGAGTTGATTCTCAATTTATAGCTATGTTTTAAATTGTTGGAGAAGAGAAAAAATAACCTGAAGAATACTTGGAGTAAATAATGTACTTGGGATAATCAAGAATAGTAAAGAGACCTCTCTGGAAGATCAGAGATTTTAAGTTGAGAAGTTATAGATGGTACTGTTGTAGGGATTGGTTGGGTCTAGATTTTAGATGATTTTCAAGTCAAGCTGAATTGGCAATGATGAATCATTGGAACTTTGAGAAAGGAGGTAACAGGATGAAAACATTGATTTAATCTGCCAGAGATGCATCATAATAGTTGCTGAAATCAGAAAAACTAGTTTAAAAGTCAAGCGAAATATAGGGGTGAGATAATGAGGACTAGACACAAGGTGTTGCAGGTCTGATCTAGGTAGTAGAAGTGGCAGTGGTGACAGAGAAGAATGAGTAAGAACTGTAAAAAGGAAAAAAACTTTACAGACTCTGATTCATTCACTATGTGTTTATTGAATGTTTACCCTTTGTAAGCATCCCTACAAGGTGCTTTGGGTGAATCAAAGGTAAATAAGAAGGGTGCTAAAGGTAAGTCAGAGATGACTAGGTGATTTAAAACTGAATTGACTTGGGAAATAGTAGTGCTGACATATGACTGGACGGTAGGATTAGAGTACTAATTTTCAGTAGAGAGTAATTTTAACTTTAAAGTTGTGGTTTAAAAAAAAATCATAGGGCGCCTGGGTGGCTCAGTCGTTAAGTGTCTGCCTTCGTCTCAGGGCATGATCCCAGAGTCCTGGGATCGAGCCCCACATCAGGCTCCTCTGCTGGGAGCCTGCTTCTTCCTCTCCCACTCCTCCTGCTTGTGTTCCCTCTCTTGCTGGCTGCCTCTCTCTCTGTCAAATAAATAAAGTCTTTAAAAAAAAAGTCATGTTATTAAATGTGCAAATGGTGAGACAACACAAATATGGAATTGAGGTCAATATTAGGGAACAGGAATAAAGGATTTAACTGGGAGTCATTATTGCAAAGGAAATAGTTGAAGCAATTGATGCAATAGTTGAAGTTGTTGGTACAATCTTTAAGGAAGAATGTCTTGAAGGAGAAACAGGCTCAAGAGTTGTGCTTTGGGGAATAGTCATAGTTGGATACTTAAAATGCAGAAAATGAATGAGAAAAGAATAAGAAAAACAAGCTAATTGCCCAATGGAAATCATATTTGGTAGAGGTTCACAATGCACAATTAGCTAGCAATGTCAGTTTAGGTAGGGAGCACTTAGACAATGAAGATAAAGACACATTTAACTGTGAGAACAATATTTGGTTATCTTTGAGAATGACATGTAGTAGAATAATGGGAAAGAAAATAGACTGCAAAAAAGAGAGTGAATTTCTAGACAACTTTCTGGCAGTCAGTGACAGGAAGTTGGTAGGTGGTCTTAATTGATTTTCATGGACATCATCTTCCACCTTCCTGCCACTGCATTTGGAACATAGGTCATAATCATCTCTCTAATCCTATGTGACTTTAGCATCTATATGGATAATCTCTGTCATCTAGTCTTTCAGTACAAAGTTCTTTTTCTCTGGTGGTCTTATTCTTCATTCTGTCGCCATCCATCCACTTCTGTAATTCTTATTGTCAGATGCAGTTGCTGCATCTATGAAATTCTTGATTCAGGCATTCTCTTTTCTAAACACCAGTTGCAGTATTTCTAGCTTACTTGTTTAAATACCCCACTCTGACTGTTTTTTAACTTTATCTGGCCCTCCAGTCCAATAATCCCTTTATTTTCTGCTTATACCATTGCCTTTTGTGTTCTCATTTTCTTCTCCTCCTGTTTAGATTCTATATTTCATCATCTTAATAATTTTTACCAATATCCTAAGCTGTTTTGTTCCTCTTTGATTTTTTTGCACCATTCTTCTGAAGCCACTTCAACCCTGGATGAACTCAGGGATTTGCTTTTACTTTGCTTATACCCGGTGTAAGAAGGAAAATCACAAAGGCACAGATTGGTCTCACTATAAAATCATAATCACTACCCATATCCTTGGGCCATAGGCATTGTCTGATGACTCTAGTATTTTCTGAAGTGAACTTATTCTCTCCCAGACTGCTTCAGATCATTTTGATTCTCCTCAAATTTCTGTTTTTGCTCCTATTCTTAGCAGATGACATTATGTCCTTTTCACAGGAAAATTAAAGCCATTAGATCAGAATTACCTCAACCTTTTGCCTTGTCAATTTTTGCCATTCTAACTGGCGTAAGGTGTATCTCAATGTGGTTTTGATTTGAATTTCCCTGATGGCTAATGATTTTGAACATTTTTTTTATGTGTCTGTTAGCCATTTGTATGTCTATATTGGAAAAGTGTCTGTTCATATCTTCTGCCCATTTTTTGATTTGTTTATTTGTTTCTCGTGTATTGAGTTTGAGAAGTTCTTTGTAGATCTTGGATACCAGTCTTTTATCTGTAGTGTCCTTTGCAAATATCTTCTCCCATTCCGTGGGCTGCCTCTTAGTTTTTTTGACTGTTTCCTTGGCTGTGCAGAAGCTTTTTATCTTGTTGGAAGTCCCACAAGTTCATTTTTTCTTTTGTTCTCTTGCCTTTGGAGATGTATCATGAAAAAATGTGCTGTGGCCGATGTCGTAGAGGTTGCTGCCTATGTTCTCCTCTAGGATTTTGATGGATTCCTGTCTCACATCGAGGTCTTTCATCCATTTGGAGTTTATCTTTGTGTATGGTGTGAGAGAGTGGTCAAGTTTCATTCTTTTGCATGTAGCTGTCCAATTTTCCCAGCACCATTTATTGAAGAGACTGTCTTTTTTCCACCGGATGTTTTTTCCTGCTTTATCAAAGATTAGTTGCCCAAAGAGCCGAGGGTCCATTTCTGGGTTCTCTATTCTGTTCCATTGGTCGATGTGTCTGTTTTTGTGCCAGTACCATGCTGTCTTTGTGATCACAGCTTTGTAGTACAGCTCGAAATCCGGCATTGTGATGCCCCCAGCTTTGTTTTTCCTTTTCAACAGTTCCTTGGAGATTCGGGGCCTTTTCTGGTTCCATACAAATTNTGTTTGTTGGAGAGGATTTGGAGAAAGGGGATCCCTCCTACATTGTTGGTGGGAATGCAAGTTGGTACAGCTACTTTGGAAAACAGTGTGGAGGTCCCTTAAAAAGTTAAAAATTGAACTACCCTATGACCCAGCCATTGCACTACTGGGTGTTTACCCCAAAGATACAGACGTAGTAAAGAGAAGGGCCATATGCACCCCAATGTTCATAGCTGCATTGTCCACAATAGCCAAATCATGGAAGGAGCCGAGATGCCCTTCAACAGATGACTGGATTAAGAAGCTGTGGTCCATATATACAATGGAATATTACTCAGCTATCAGAAAGAACGAATTCTCAACATTTGCTGCAACATGGACGGCACTGGAGGAGATAATGCTAAGTGAAATAAGTCAAGCAGAGAAAGACAATTATCATATGATTTCTCTCATCTATGGAACATAAGAACTAGGATGATCGGTAGGGGAAAAAGGGAAGAAGGAAGGGGGGGGTAAACAGTAGGGGGAATGAAGCTTGAGAGACTATGGACTCTGGGAAACAAACTGAGGGCTTCAGAGGGGAGTGGGGTGGGGGAATGGGCTAGGCTGGTGATTGGTATTAAGGAGGGCACGTATTGCATGGTGCACTGGGTGTTATACGCAACTAATAAATCATGGAACCTTACATCAAAAACTAGGGATGTACTGTATGGTGACTAACATAATATAATAAAAAATATTTNGCAAAACTTGTCCAAAAACAAAGAGAAAGGACTGAGATTATTAAAATTATGACTGAAAAGGGAGAGGTCACGACCAGCACCATTGAAATTGCAAGGATTATTAGAAACTTTTATCAACAGCTATATGCCAAAAAACTAAACAATCTGGAAGAGATGGAGGCCTTCCTGGAAACCTATAAACTACCAAGACTGAAACAGGAAGAAATAGATTTCTTAAATAGGCCAATTAACTATGAAGAAATTGAGTCAGTGATAAACAACCTTCCAAATAATAAAACTCCAGGCCCAGACGGTTTTCCTGGGGAATTCTACCAAACATTCAAAGAAGAAATAATACCTATTCTCCTAAAGCTATTTCAAAAAATAGAAACAGAAGGAAAGCTACCAAACTCATTCTATGAGGCTAATATTACCTTGATCCCCAAACCAGGCAAAGACCCCCTCAAAAAGGAGAATTACAGACCGATTTCTCTAATGAATATGGATGCCAAAATCCTCAACAAGATCCTTGCTAATAGAATCCAACAGTACATTAAAAGGATTATCCATCATGACCAAGTGGGATTCATACCTGGGATGCAAGCATGGTTCAACACTCGCAAATCAATCAATGTGATACATCATATCAACAAGAAAAGACTCAAGAACCATATGATCCTCTCAATTGATGCAGAAAAAGCATTTGACAAAATACAGCATCCTTTCCTGATTAAAACCCTTCAGAGTGTAGGAATAGAGGGTACATTTCTCAATCTCATAAAAGCCATCTATGAAAAGCCTACTGCAAGCATTATTCTCAATGGGGAAAAGCTGGAAGCCTTTCCCTTAAGATCAGGAACACGACAAGGATGCCCACTCTCGCCACTATTATTCAACATAGTACTAGAAGTCCTTGCAACAGCAATCAGAAGACAAAAAGGGATCAAAGGTATCCAAATCGGCAAAGAAGAAGTCAAACTGTCTCTCTTTGCAGATGACATGATACTCTATATGGAAAACCCAAAGGAATCCACTCCCAAACTATTAGAAGTTATAGAACAATTCAGTAAGGTGGCAGGATACAAAATCAATGCCCAGAAATCAGTTGCATTTCTATACACGAATAACGAGACTGAAGAAAGAGAAATTAGGGAATCCATCCCATTTACAATAACACCAAAAACCATGCGTTACCTTGGAATTAACTTAACCAGAGACGTAAAGGACCTATATCCTAGAAACTATAGATCACTTTTGAAAGATATTGAGGAAGACATAAAAAGATGGAAAAATATTCCATGCTCATGGATTGGAAGAATTAACATAGTTAAAATGTCCATACTACCCAGAGCAATCTACACTTTCAATGCTATCCCGATCAAAATACCGAGGACATTTTTCAAAGAACTGGAACAAATAGTCCTTAAATTTGTATGGAACCAGAAAAGGCCCCGAATCTCCAAGGAACTGTTGAAAAGGAAAAACAAAGCTGGGGGCATCACAATGCCGGATTTCGAGCTGTACTACAAAGCTGTGATCACAAAGACAGCATGGTACTGGCACAAAAACAGACACATCGACCAATGGAACAGAATAGAGAACCCAGAAATGGACCCTCGGCTCTTTGGGCAACTAATCTTTGATAAAGCAGGAAAAAACATCCGGTGGAAAAAAGACAGTCTCTTCAATAAATGGTGCTGGGAAAATTGGACAGCTACATGCAAAAGAATGAAACTTGACCACTCTCTCACACCATACACAAAAATAAACTCCAAATGGATGAAAGACCTCAATGTGAGACAGGAATCCATCAAAATTCTAGAGGAGAACATAGGCAACAACTTCTATGACATCGGCCAGAGCAACCTTTTTCACGACACATCTCCAAAGGCAAGAGAAATAAAAGATAAAATGAACTTATGGGACTTTATCAGGATAAAGAGCTTCTGCACAGCCAAGGAAACAGTCAAAAAAACTAAGAGACAGCCCACGGAATGGGAGAATATATTTGCAAAGGACACCACAGATAAAGGACTGGTATCCAAGATCTACAAAGAACTTCTCAAACTCAATACACGAGAAACAAATAAACAAATCATAAAATGGGCAGAAGATATGAACAGACACTTTTCCAATGAAGACATACAAATGGCTAACAGACACATGAAAAAATGTTCAAAATCATTAGCCATCAGGGAAATTCAAATCAAAACCACACTGAGATACCACCTTACGCCAGTTAGAATGGCAAAGATAGACAAGGCAAGAAACAATGTTTGTTGGAGAGGATTTGGAGAAAGGGGATCCCTCCTACATTGTTGGTGGGAATGCAAGTTGGTACAGCTACTTTGGAAAACAGTGTNGGTCCCTTAAAAAGTTAAAAATTGAGCTACCCTATGATCCAGCCATTGCACTACTGGGTATTTACCCCAAAGATACAGACGTAGTGAAGAGAAGGGCCATATGCACCCCAATGTTCATAGCAGCATTGTCCACAATAGCCAAATTGTGGAAGGAGCCGAGATGCCCTTCAACAGATGACTGGATTAAGAAGATGTGGTCCATATATACAATGGAATATTAGCCATCAAAAAGAACGATTTCTCAACATTTGCTGCAACATGGACAGGACTGGAGGAGATAATGCTAAGCGAAATAAGTCAAGCAGAGAAAGACAATTATCATATGGTTTCACTCATTTGTGGAACATAAGAAGTAGGAAGATTGGTAGGAGAAGAAAGGGAAGAAGGAAGGGGGGGGTAAACAGTAGGGGGAATGAAGCTTGAGAGACTATGGACTCTGGGAAACAAACTGGAGGGCTTCAGAGGGGAGTGGGGTGGGGGAATGGGCTAGGCTGGTGATTGGTATTAAGGAGGGCACGTATTGCATGGTGCACTGGGTGTTATACGCAACTAATAAATCATGGAACCTTACATCAAAAACTAGGGATGTACTGTATGGTGACTAACATAATATAATAAAAAATATTATAAAATAAATAAATAAATAAAATCTTTAAAAAAAAGAATTACCTCAACCTTCTGATATCAAAGCTATAAACTTAACTGCAAATGTGCCTAACCTGTTCTTTCAGTGCCAATGGAAGAAGATATTTCTCCACCTGTCTTCAAGGTTCAATTCCTTTACCTGTCTCCTAGTTCCCATGTCCTATCTCCTTATCAAACCTTACACTTAATTAGCCCTCTTTATCCTCTTCCTCTTGATAACTTCCTCTTCCTCTTGATAACTCATTTGAACTCTAATATTGTCTCTGGTTCATCTAACCTTAAAAAAGAGAAAACATCCCTCTTGACCCCATTTATCTTCCATCTACTTGCCAGTCTTTATCTTACCTTTTGCAGTCAGAGTTCATAAGAGTTGCCCATGCCTTCTATCTTAATATCCTTTCTTCATGTTAACTCCTCTGCAACTTTTTCCTCCACCAAACTGTTTTTTTTAAGCCATAAGTGACCCTCATGCCAGTTTACATTTTAATCTACATGCTACTTGGCCTTTCAGAAACTTTTAAATAGACTTGCCCATTTTCTTGAAACTCTCTTCCTTTAGCTTCCATTGCATCAAAATCTCTTGGTTTTCTTTCTACTGCTCAAAGAAAATGGGAAGCTGCTGAATTATTTTAAGCAGGGAAGGGTCAGTTTTAATGTGATGAAAGCTTTCAAAGGGAGAGGGTGTGGCTAAAGAAGAGACCAGTTGCAAGCTACTATAATAGTGCAAGCCAGAGATGATGTTTGCTTGAATTAGAAGGGAGAGAGATAGTTTGGAAAGAATTGAAAAGATTAAGGGAAATTTAGGAGATAATACCAAGATTTTGTGATAGATTAAATGTAGATGATTAGAAAGCAGGAAATTACTTGTTCTGATTTAGGCATCTAAGATAGATGATACACCATTTATCATAGGGGAAGAAAAAAACCGAGCACTGAAAAGACCATGTTGAGTTTTAAGGTGCAGTTGAGATTCTGAAGGGAAATTTCATGAGGGAAGTGGATATATAAGCCTGAATTTCAAAAGAGCTAAGATGGAGATCTTTTAATTGTTGCTGTATAAATGGTAATTTAATTGAAGTCATGCACATAAAAGAAATAATTGGGAAAAGCTTAAGAGTAGGAAGAGAATTCAATCTAAGCTTTGGTGAATTCCAACATTTGAAGATTGATTCAGGTAGGATGAGTTGACAAGGACAGCCAAGGAATCATTACAGAAGTAGGAGAATGCCCTATCTAGGAAGCCTTGGGAGCAGAACGTTTTAAGAAAAGGAGCAAGCATTTTTGTTCTCATCCAAATATAGTGTATCATTTATCTCACTTAATGATAATTGCCTGTTTACATGTCCATATAACCAACAGTTTAAGTTCTTTTAGGGATTGTGGGTTGAACTATCTTGGAGACAAGCAAATATTTTCTGTAAAGGGCCAGATAGTAAATATTTCAGGCTTTATGGGCCATATGATCATTTCTGGTGTAACTACTCAACTTGCTATTGTAGCATGAGAGCAGCCATATACAGTACATTAAAGATGAATGTGACTGTGTACTAATAAAACTTTATTGGTGGATGCTAATATTTGAATCTCATAATTTTCACAGATAACAAAATACTATTCTTGTGATTTTTAAAAACCATTTAAAATAGAAAAAACGTTAGCTTGTGGGCTATACAAAAACAGGGAGGGGGCAGAATTTGGCTGAAGACTGTAGTTTACTGACACTTTTCCCATAATTGATCCTGGTGCCTGAACCATAACAGACACTCAAGTAAATTTTTGTTGAATAAATTAAAGTTGAATAAGTTCAGGCCTTTTCTATGTTTTTTGGGGGGTAGGGAGAATTCATACGTTTGTGTTCATGCTTCTCTTTAGAGATTAACTTTTAATTTGCTAAAAGTAAATTTAACATTTTGAAGCACTATCAAGTGGCCAGAAAACGGTTTTAAATATTTAAAAGGATGTAATTATATTATTTTGGGTTGCAGAAAGGTAAAACTGAGTTCCAGGGCTTCCTAGAATGCATAGAATTTTTGGCTTTGATTTTTATTAATATGTAGATTTTAAAAATACCTGTGGGCAGTAAAATACACCTTTACATCATTGAGATTTCTAATTATGATTATTATTATTAGTCTTGAATTTTTGTTTTCATTTGATCTTAGTCATATAAGGTCATACTGTTTGGAAGGACGTGAACTCTGCATTTATGTTGCTAGAATTTAGCATGAGAGACAGTCTGTTGGCAAGTGAACAAATAGATTAGTGCATATTGACAAGTTGTGATGTGTACCATGAAGGCAATTACCAGGTATAATATCATACACTAATTACGAAAGATAGGCAAAGATAGTTAAAGTGGTCAGAGAATGTATCTCTTGGGAAGTATTATTTATGCTGAGACTTGAGTTCTGTGGGTGGGAGAGGAGAGGGGTACCTAGGTAGAGAGAGAGCATATGTGATTACTCTGAGTCCCGTGAGAACTCGGTATTTTCCAGCAATTGAAAAGTGGTTTTAGGCATAAATAACTTGTGATATCTGCATTGGAGAAATCTACAACTAATTGCTTATATAACAGAGAATGGTATATCAGACAGTCTACTAAGATATAGCTCCTAAGTATCAGGATCAAAATTGGCTAGGTTAAAAAAAATTTCCAGTATGTTCCATGTTTATTGAAAACCCTTTAGGTGAAATGACGTTGCTGTTGTGTATATGGATTGACAGGCAGTTGAAACTAATGTGAATAATTCTCATACCAAGGGTTGTTTAGCACCAAACTTCAAATGTGCTGAAACAGTAAGTCAAGGAAGAAAATGGTTCCTACATGAGTAACTCCATTTAGTCTCAGAAAATGTGGCACACTAAGGTATCACCATAGGAGATGCCTTAAGCAAAGGAAGGATGGCTGTCAGTAGGACTTGTGAGTCATTGTCAGTGGGAAGAGCACAACAGATTGATTGGAATGAGGATAGAAAAGAGTGAGGGAAATAGAATAAGCATAAGTGGAGGTGAAATGAGAATCCTGAGCAATCAGAGTGAAGGAGGAGGACAAAAGGAAAATTCAAGTAAAAAAAGAAGGGAGGATGCTAATAGTTTAAGAGGAAAATATTCTAATAGGCATAATTTTATACAGGGTAAAACCTTAGAAAAGTCTAATTTACCCATTGCCTAATCATATGAGAAATTCTAAATCAAAGCCAATCATATCTTTGATTATCTCTTCTACTTCAAAATCTTTGTTTTGCAATATTTCACTTTGAAAACTCAAAGTGACAAATTATATATTTTTACCATATTTTATAAATTTTTATCTTTTTAAAATAATATTTGCAAATATTTGTTTTTAAATAAAATGTATATACCGTCTAGTATGTTGTATTGATTTACTCAATGTTCTTTTAAGTGTTTCAGGCTGCATGTACCAAGTAGTTCAGACGATTGGCTCGGATGGAAAAAATCTTCTGCAATTACTTCCAATTCCTAATTCTTCTGGAAATCTTATACCGCTAGTTCAATCTCCAGTCATGTCTGATGCTTTGAAAGGGAATACAGGAAGCCCAGTTCAAGTTACTTTTCAGACTCAGATTTCCAGCTCTTCCACAAGTGCATCAGTTCAATTGCCCATTTTTCAGCCAGCCAGTTCTTCAAACTATTTTCTTACAAGAACAGTAGATACAACAGAAAAAGTTAGAGTTACTTCTGTGGGAACTGAAAATCTTACCTCATCAGTTTCTAAAGTTCAGAGTCATGGTGTGAAAATTGATGGACTCACCATGCAAACATTTGCTGTTTCTCACTCCTCAACACAAAATGATTCACCTTATATTTTAGTAAGTACTCAGAGTCTTCCAATGACTGTGAAGTCTCCAGTTTTGCCTTCTGGGCATCATTTACAGATTCCTGCCCATGCTGAAGTGAAATCTGTACCAGCGTCTTCATTGCCTCCTTCAGTTCAGCAAAAGATACTTGCAACTGCAACCACAAGTACCTCAGGAACAGTTGAGGCCTCCCAAATACCAACCGTTATTTACGTATCTCCTGTAAATACAGTGAAAAATGTAGTTACCAAGAACTTTCAAAACATTTACCCAAAACCTGTTACAGAAATAGCAAAGCCAGTGATACTAAATACCACACAAATTCCAATGAATGTTGCTAAAGAGACACAATTAAAAGGTGGTCAGCATTCTCAAGCTGCTCCTGTGAAATGGATTTTTCAAGAAAATCTACAGCCTTGCACTCCATCTCTTGTTCCTGTTAAGTCTTCAAATAATGTGGCTTCAAAGATTTTAAAAACTTTTGTAGATAGGAAAAGTTTGGGAGATAACACTATAAATATGCCATCATTGAGTGCTGTCAGTCCTAGTGGGACACAATCCAAAAGTATGCCTATTAAAGATAATGCTTTGGTTATGTTTAATGGTAAAGTCTATCTATTGGCTAAAAAGGGGACAGATGTTTTGCCATCACAAATTGACCAACAGAATTCTGTTTCTCCTGATATTCCACCAAGAAAAGATACATCACAAATAGTGAGTTCAAGTCCAGTCACAGAAATATCCAGAGAGGTTGTAAATATTGTTTTGGCTAAAAGTAAATCTTACCAGATGGAGACAAAATCACTTTCAAATACTCAGCCTGCTTCCATGATCAATCTAAGGGCAGAGAAGAATAAAAAAGTGGAGAAACCATCTCTTTCTACCCCAAACCCACATAATATGAATCAATCCATTAACTACTTAAAACAGAGTAAGACTTTATTCACAAAGCCAGCCTTTCCAGATGGATTTAGTACAGTACAAAATGCCCCCAGAAAAGGAACTATCATCCAGAGCATAGAGAAAATAAGTTCCTCTGTTGATGCAACAACTCTTACTTCACAACAGTGTGTTTTCAGAGACCAAGAACCAAAGGTAATTTTCCCATGTCAGGGTGTTCTTTTTATCTTACCTATATAGCAAATTTTTCTTTCGTATTTCTCAAAGTTAGTTACCGATGATACCTCTTCCCCCCCCTTCCCATCCTCCACGCCATCACACAAATACCATACACACATGAATGTTTATTAAGTCAAAGCTTTTATCTGAAGGAAATGTTTGAGGAGGGTAATAGAGTCCAAGCAGTATCTTTCTCTTAAATCATTTGGCATGCCAAATCTTTAAAACAAAATCAAACAAAAAACTCAGGAACAAGGTTTAGAAGAGTTGGTGAAAGATAATATGAATTCAAAGCTTGGTAAAATTCTGTGTGTGTGTGTATATATACATGTATACGCATATATATGCATATGTACATTTATATATTTATTAGATTAATGTTAGTATGTGAAAAGATCAATATTATGCATCTAGGAGAGCTGGGGTTTTTGTTTGTTTTGTGATGGTAGGGCGATACTTGGCAATTTTTTTAGGTAGATAGTAGAAGGGGTAGAATGGGGCTAATCAGTACCTTTCAGTCATTTGTGGAAATAGGATTTATCAACATCTTTTTTTTTAGTAGATAAGTTTCCCTCTTTTGTTTTAAGCCCTTTCTGACTCTTCAGTTATTCAACATATCCACATAGTTACCTTTCTGTTCTACTTAAGATATGTATGCCTGTGCTAAGTATTTGTGCCCACTCTTTCCTTATGTAGAGGTCTACTTAATAATGTCAGTGTTTCTCCCCTTCGGTAGGGAATTCATTGAATTCTAGATATGTAAGGAGATAAATTCTGAAGTATAAGATTGATTAAAGGCATAAGACTTTTCCAGAAGACTACAATTTCCAACTAATGTTTTATAGATTATTTTAACTTGTCATTAGTCTGTATTCTCATTTCAGTTTGAGAATTAACTATCTGTTAACCTTTCTAGTTAGAAAGAATCTAGTTTGCCAGAAAGCAAAATAAATGAGAAATTTTAAAGGAATAGTTTGTTTGTACTCAGTTAAATTCATTTTTTCAAGTGTGGGTGATAAGGCAGAGGTAATGCAAAGCAACCATTTAGGACTTTAGAACATGTTGTTTTAAGAAAGATGAGATGAACATTTAGTTGCTAGTCTGATAAAATAGCTTGAGTAATTAGCAGTATTGTTTGTGTGTTTTGTTTTCCTAATTCCAGATCCAGAATGAAATGGCATCAACATTAGAAAAAGTTACTCAAGAAAGAAATGACAAGAACTATTCCCAAGGAGGAAGCAATAAGGCATCATATCTGAAGAATGATGCAGAATTAAAAAAAATATTTGGTCTCACTAAAGATTTGAGAGTGTGCCTTACTCGGATTCCTGATCATCTGGGCTCTGGAGAAGGTTTTGATTCCTTTAGCAGTTTGGTGAAGAGTGATACTTACCAAGAGACTGAGTTGATAGTGAAGGAAGACAAGAAAAAACAGGTAATAGATTTTTTGTGTCCTTTGTAGTTACTCCAAAGGTTCATGAATGTATTTTCTTGTTTTGTTTTTTTAGTCTGTACATTAATATGAATGATAGTTGTTATCAAATTTGCATATGTATATATATTATACTAAATCAGTGTTAAAAAGAACCATATATACAAAGGTAAAAATACATCCTCAGTTAATTAAAGATGTTGCATTAAGTGTTTCTATTCACCTGTTTATTTTTTTCATCAAAAAATTATAAGAAAATGCCCACAACTTTTTAAACTAGTTATCCTATTTTGAAGACCCTATCTAAAATAAATAATCCAACACGATCCGATGAGCACTGTGTGTCAAACACAACTAATGAATAATTGAACACTACATCAAAAACTAATGAGATACTATATGTAAATAATCTAAATGTAGGGAAAATATAAGCATGTAGATGTTCATTGCAGTATTACCTTTAATACAAACATTTTAAGAACTCTGCTTGGTCAATAATGATGAAAGGAAACATCCCCATAACTTTGCCTATTGTTATTCCACTTAGAAATATATCATTAGGGGCGCCTGGGTGGCACGGTCGTTCAGCGTCTGCCTTCAGCTCAGGGCGTGATCCCAGCGTTCTGGGATTGAGCCCCACATCAGGCTCCTCTGCTAGGAGCCTGCTTCTTCCTCTCCCACTCCCCCTGCTTATGTTTCCTCTCTCACTGGCTGTCTCTGTCAAATAAATAAAATATTTTTGAAAAAAGAAATATATCATTATACTGTTTAATAATTGTGAACTTTAGATCAGAGACCAGTGAACTTTTCCCAATGAAAATCTTCCATATGTGCTTACTGTGGAAAAGGGGGGAAAAATTAAGTCGATTCTTTTTCTCAAATTCTTTACAAATGGCTGTTATATTTTGGTGATAGATGAATACATCTAATACTTAAGCAGGAAAATGTGAATTAAGCAATTTCTTCTCTGTGAATATCATTAGGACATTGCTGTTCATTTTAGTACTGTACAGCAGTAAACAATTTTTTGCTGTAGTTCTCAGTATATTTTGTTGAGTTGAATTTTTTAAGTATTTGTTACCTGCAGATCCTGTTAAATTTTGAGAGCACACTGTGTATGTGGCAATAATTTCTTTTTCTTTTGGAATCTTAACAACAGGGTTTTGATAAGAAAAGAAAAGCAAAAACCGGTAAGAAGATGGATCACACAAAGAAGAGAAAAACTGAGAGTGTTTATAACACAGCTGTAAATGGAGGAACCGATGTCACCAGTTCCCAACTCGTCAACAGTATTTTACCAGCTTCAGATGTATCACACCATAACATTCTCACAAGCCGCAACAAAACCAGAGAAGAAAAGAGAACTGAGGTTGAACACTATACCCCTGAGAACCAGGAAAAAGGCACATTGAGTTCAAATACAGCTTTTGAACAAAGTCATTCCTTTAATAAAAGTTATACTGAAGATATTTTCCCCATGACGCCACCAGAATTAGAAGAAACTATTCGAGATGAAAAAATAAGAAGACTTAAGCAGGTGCTGAGAGAGAAAGAAGCAGCTCTTGAAGAAATGCGTAAGAAGATGCACCAAAAATAATAAAATGTTGCTATACTTAAAGACTGCAGTGAAATAGCTGTGTGTTTTTTTCATATACTTTTTCCTTAGGTTAATTATAGATGCATTCTGAAAGTGTCTTTGAATATGAAACTTGTTTTTTTGTCAGTTAATGATTGAATTTTATTTAAGGACTACAAAAAAGGTTGATTCACACATGAGTCTTGTGAAAATCTACATGGGGTATCTGAATCTTTGTCTAGATTCCTTTTTTGGAAGGAAAAATTTTCTATTTTTCTATTATTTTAATTAGAATTCCCAAAGTTTGAATATTTGTGCAAGGTTTTTTTTTTTTTTTATTGTTTGCATCTTTAGCTGAAGTGCTCAGGTGTTATTCCAACAGTAGATAATTACTGTATACTACTGAATTATACAATGCAAGGGAGGAAATGAGCTCTAAGCTTAGCCTTGCCAGTGGGCTTATATATGTACTCGATCTGTATCCATAAAATAATACAATTGTAAATTTTTTTATTTTCATGAAAGAAAATGTATTATAGCAGTATTAAAAATACAAACATTTCTCAGAGTGAGGGACACTTGTTTTGTGGCTTTTACAAAGTAGTTTTTTGTAATCCAAAATGGGTTTTCGAATCCAGGCTATATAATGTATTGTTTGCTTACAAAGTGATACGTTATTATTCCTAGGTAAATGCTTTTCATTCTCCTCCTCCTCTTCTTTTTCTTCTCCTCCTTTTTTGGAATATGTACATATGTAATTGTGAAAAGTAAATCTGAACAATGGCCACATTTAATACTTTTTAAAATTGTAAAGTGTACTTTTTCTTAATGGAGGCAAACATTTTTCTGTCTGATTGTGTTTGCTTCGGAGACTTTGGGAATTGTGTGGGGATAGGGATTAATGGGAAAAAGGAAAAGTTTACCGAAAAAAAAAAAAAAAGACAAATCTCCAGAAGTAAGGACGTATAAAACCTATACATACTGAGAAGGGAGCAGAACAAATGCGAACTGATCAACTAAATTCTCCTGCCTTTTATTGTTTTTTTTCTTGTAACAGTTTTTTTGAGATAATTCACTTAGCATAAACTCACCCTTTAAAAGTATACAATTCAGTGGTTTTTATTATATTCACAGAATTGTGCAACCATTAACATGACCTAATTTTAGGACATTTTCATCACTCCCCAAAGAACCTCATACCCTTTAGCAGTCACTCCCCAGATCCTCCACCCCCAGCCCTAGGCAACCACTAATATAGTTTATGTCTCTAGGGACTTGTGGAAATTCATAAGCATGGTAGGAGTTATTCAGTATGTTTTCTTATGTGATTGGTTTTTTTCACTTAGCTTAATGTTTTCAAGTCTCATTGGTGCTGTAGCATATATTAGTACTTAATTCTTTTTTTAAATTGCTGAATAGTATTCCATTGTATGAAAATACCACACTTTGTTTTCCATTCATCTGTTTATGGACATTTGGGTTGTTTATGCTTTTGGCTTCTAGGATTTTATGTTGCTATGAATATTTGGGTATAAGTTTTTATGTGGACATATGAGTGTATACTTGGGACTGTAATTGCTGGATCATATCCTAACTCTGTTTAATGTTTTATGGAACTGCCAAACTATACATAGTCAGATATTTCTTATCCTCCTCCACCAAAATGGATCTTGTCAAAAACGCCAGTGACTTCCATGTTGCTTCATTTATCATGGGAAAAAACAATTTCATGTATCATTGCCTCCTTTGAAAAATTTTAAAGTGTTTTATTAAAGAAGCAGTATGTATGCATTGTAGAAAATTTAAAAGTACAGCAAGCTAAAGTAATAAAAATTGAAGCTTCATATTCTCATCACACTATAAAATATTAATTTTGGTGCTTGGAGATACGTAATTACCTCTTTCATTAGGTTTATTCACAGGTATCTTATGGTTTTCGGTACGGTTGTAAATGGGGTTGATTCCTTAGTTTCTCTTTGCTTAATTTCTCATGCTTCATTGCTGGTGTATAGACATGTAGCACATTTCTGTATGTTGATTTTGTATCCTGTGACTTTACTGAATTTGTTCTAGCAGTTTTCTGGTGGAGTCTTTGGGGTTTTCTATATAGAGTATTATGTTATCTGCAAATAGTGGGGGTTTGACTTTTTCCTTGCCAATTTGGATGCCTTTTATTTCATTTTGGTGTCCGATTGCTGTGGCTGGGACTTCCAGTACTATGTTAAATAACAGTGGTGAGAGTGGACATCCTTGTCTTGTTCCTGACCATAAAGGAAAAGCTCAGTTTTTTCCCCATTAAGGATGATATTAGCTGTGGGGTTTTTGTATATGGCCTTTATTATGTTGAGGTATGTTCTCTCTAAACCTACTTTATTGAGGGCTTTTATTATGTGTGGATGTTGTACTTTATGAAATGCTTTTTCTACACCTATTAAAATGATCATATGGTTCTTACCTTTCTTTTGTTAATGTGATGTATCACATTGATTTGTGAATATTGAACCACCCTTACAAACCAGGAATAAGTCCCATTTTATCACAGAGAGTGATTGTTTTAATGTACTGTTGGATTCTGTTTGCTAGTATTTTATTGAGAATTTTTACATCCATGTTCATCAAGGATATTGGCCTATACTTTGTGTGTGTGTGTGTGTATTTATCTGGTTTTGGTTTCAGGGTAATGCTGTTCTCATAGAATGAATTTGGAAATTTTCCTTTTTTTTTATTTTTTGGAATAGTTTGAGAAGAATAGGCATTAACTCTTTAAATGTTTGGTAGAGATCTCCTTTGAAGCCATCTGCCCCTGGAAGTGGGTTTGTTGGGAGAGTTTTGATTACTGATTCAATTTCTTTGCTGGTTATAGGTCTCTTAAAGTTTTCTGTTTCTTCATGTTTCAGTTTTGGTAGTTTATATGTTTCTAGGAATTTATCCATTTCTTCCAGGTTGTCCAGTTTATTGGCATATAGTTCTTCATAATATCCTCTTGTAATTTTTTTTATTTCTGTCACATTTGTTGTTATTTCTCTCTCTCACTTGTGATTTTATTTATTTGGATCCTTTCTCTTTTCTTTTTGATAAGTCTGGCTAGAGGTTTATCAGTTTTATTATTTTTTTTCAAAGAACCATCTCCTGGTTTCACTGATGTGTTCTAATGTTGTTTTTGTGGTTTTTTTGTTTTTTCTTTATCATTATTTCTGCTCTTTATTTCCTTCTGGCTTTAGGCTTTGTTTGTTCTTTTTCTAGCTCCTTTAGGTTGGAAATACATAATTAAAGGCTGTTAGTAAATAGATATTTGAAGTCATAGGTCTGAATAACATCACTTAAGGAGATGGTTTAAACAGAGGGTAAAATTGTGGGTTCATGTCTGAGTACATTTAAAGGTTGGGATAGACTGGTGATGGGTAGTAAGGAGGGCATGTATTGCATGGTGCACTGGGTGTTATACCCAAGTAATGAATCATCAAACTTTACGTCAGAAACCAGGGGTGTACTGTATGGTGACTAACATAATAAAAAAAATTAAAATAAAAAAAAGGTTGGGAAAAGGACAGTCATGAATTTTGAGGATTGGAAGAAGTGAAAATTAAATGAATTGTATTTATGAATCCTTGAATAGTGTCTAACACATAGTAAACAATATATCAGTGTTAATTAAATAAAGTCAACTAAAATCACCCTGATATATTGCATTCATCTTCCATTTCATTTTCTTACCTGTTTGTTTTAGCCTGCTTTCTCCTTTGATTTTTCTGCTGCTTTATATTAAGGTTTTGTTGATTATAAAATCAAGTACCTAACTTTCTTCTGATACTATATACCATTATGCTGAAATGTGGCTTGAATCCTTTACAGCAAAAATCCCCAAAGTTTGTCTATGCTGATGGTCTCAAACTCTTACTTTCTGAAGTTCATCAAGTTAGTGTTTTATCTTTACCACTCCACTAAAACTGTGTTTTAAGGTCTCAACAACATTAAAAATTTGCTAAATCTAATGTCAATTCTTAGTCTCTATCTTACTTGACCTGTCAGTAGCATTTGACAATTTTTATCAGTCTGTCAGTGAAATGTGTTTTTCACTCTGCATCTAAAGCAGCATATTCTTGTTTTCCTACTTCCTTATTGGCTGCTCCTTCTGTCTCTTTGGCTGATTCCCTACCTTCTCCATGATTTCTGACATGGCTCAGTATGTCTTTTATGTGTATACTCTTGTGTTGACCTCTAGTTCTCACACATCAGTGCTTCTGCATACTATCTATCTTCAGGAACTCTCCTTTGAACTTCAACACTATATCCAATCATCTTCTTGACATTACCGCTTAGAAATTTGATTGGCATCTCAAAATTAACATGACTCAGACCCAGCTTCTGATTATCATCCACACCCCAAATTTGCCTCAACCAAGATTTTCTCTAAGTTAATGACAAATCGAAGTTTCCATTTATTCAAGTGGAAATACTTGAGAGTCCATCTTGATCTCTCTTTTGCTCATAACCTACAATGTATCTGTCAGGAAAATTTTTCTGGTTCACATTCCCAGGTACCTGCAGTGTGACCATTGCTCACCACCTCTACTGTGACTACCTTGCTTTAATTCATCTGGGTTATTGAAATAACCAGCTGTCTCCCTGCTTCCATAAGTATCCTCCTACAACCTGTATTTAGTACGATAGCTGAGTGATTTTGCTGAAAGTATATTACAGTAAGGAGGGGGAAGGGACCAAAAATCCAATAGAAAAATGGGAAAAATGCATGAACAGACAATTCACCATAAAAGATTTTAAAACAACCTGAAACATATAAAAAATGTTCACATTCACTCAAAATTTGACAAATGCAAATTAAAACCACTCAAACCATTTCTCATTGGTGAGACTGGATAAGATTTAAGAATATGTCAATACATTCTGTTGGCAATGCTGTGAGGAAATAGACATGTTCATACATTGCTGATGGGAATACAAATTGGTAAAATTCTGAAGAGAAATCTGGCAATGTTAAACAAAATTTCATATGCATTAACTTTCAACAAATGCAGCCAGCAATTCTAAGATTCCACCTTGAAGATATGTCTCCAACAATATGAAAATACATACGCAATAGTTTTTAATTACAGCATTGTTTTTTAATTGCAAAGTGTAGGAGACAGCCCAAATGCCCATTCATAGAAAAGGGTTGAAAAAAATCATAGTATGTCCACACCATGGAATACTAAGTATCTGTAAGAAAAGAATGAAGAACTAAGAACTAACGAACTAATTACTAAAACATGCTGTTAAATGAAAAAAGCAAAGTACCAAAGAATATATATATAGCATCCAACCCATCATATAAGGAAGAAAATACATAGACATCTGTTCATTTGTACAAAAGAAATATAGAAAAGATAACCCAAAAACTATTGACTGTCTAAGGGGAAAGAGAAAGAGGAGAAGGAACAGTTTAACAGGAATGAAGTACAATTAACATGTCTCCAATAATAGCTTTTTGTATATACCTCTGACTCAGAATCATAGAAGTGTTTTTGCATACCTTTACATACCCCCAGATAAACAAATGATTAAAACCAAAAAGGGGAACCCGAAATGGAATGCAAATACTAACAGACGAAAGCATATATTACAAAAGAATAGCACGAGCACGCTGAAGGGGATGGGAAAGAAAGCTAACCTAAGTGACAGGAAGCGGTATCTTCACCAGGCACTGAAAAGCCAAAGGCTTAAGTGCTATACTACTTGGTTAAAGTGTTTCCTGCAAGAATATGAGTTAGCAACCCTGACACTACCTTTAGTTGTATACTAGAATTGAACAAATAAGTACATAGATATTGTAGATAATGAGAGACAGATTTCTCACTGTTGGAAGATGTAAGGAGGCAGGCTAAAATAAACCCTGTGGTATTGGATTAGAATAAGAGGCATTAGTATAAACTCAGGTGTGTAAATATATATTCAGACTGATACATATATGGGGGTATGTGTGGGTTATACATACATATATACACTCATATACTTCTTAACTTTGTTCATTGAGATGGCCTAGAAGCAGTGACACTCCAGAGCCCTGAGCACACCTAACACCAAATCGTGGTTTCTAAACACCATTCTTCAACATAAAGAACCAGGGCTCCTTGTAGAAGTGGATTCCAGGAAAGGCAAGAAAAATACAAAATGAGCCTAGAGCATCTTGTGATGTCGGAAGGTAAGGAAATGCCCTGCAAAAGATGGGGTAACATTTGAAAACAGGAGCCAATTTGAAGAAGCTCCTAATGGCCAAAACTGGAATAAATCGAACAATGAATAATGAATAATGAATAATGAATAATGAATAATGATGGTCTTTGACCTTAACCCCTAGAACAAAGCTTACCCAGTGAGTCTGTACCATATATATATATATATATATATATATATATGGTACATATACATATATATACATATATGTATATATATATATATATCAAATACATAAAGGAGAGAGAAGGAACAGCTCTTCCTTACAATTGAATTGCAATTACTAGATGTAGACAGAAAGGGGAAATACAGAATCATCATTGCAATTGCCCCAATAACTTGCAGATAAGATTCACCAATGGATGCTAGAATGGGCGAAAGTTTGAGAAGAAACAAGATTTGCAGTCTCAAAGTATCTCCCCAAAGATGTTTATTAACTATAAATGTAGAGATAGTATTTATTGGGGAAGCCTAACAGACACCAACCCATGCAAATGATCAAGGTAAATACCACCAATAATAAAACACCAATATCACAAATCCATTATATGGTGCATAAAGTCGTGTGTGTTTGGTAGTCTCCAAAAATATAGAACCTTTCTGTTATGAATGTTTGTTTCCCCCTAAAATTCATACATCTGAAGCCCTAACCCCCACTGTGGCTGTATTTGGAGATAGGGGCTTTAAGGAAGTAATTAAGGTTACATGAGATAATAAGGATAAGGCCCTAATCCAATAGGTTTAGTGTCCTTATAAGAGGAGACATCAGAGTGTCCTCCTCTCTCCACACCCTCACCGCAGCACAAATGCACTAAGCCAGCACGTGGAAACCGCGAAAGGTTATGTGAGGACAGTGAAAATGCTGCCATCTGCAAGCCAGAAAAAGGGCTCTCACCAGAAACTGAATTGACTGGAACCTTGATCTTGGACTTTTAGAACTGTGAAAAATGATATTTTTGTTGGTTAAGCCACCTAGTCTGTGCTATTTTGCTATGGTGGGCTTAGTAGACTAATACACTTTCCAAGCATGAGAAAATACCAGATAAACTCAATTTGTGGGGCATTCTACAGAATAACTGATTAGTATTCTTCCAAAGTGTCAATATCAAAAGACAAGGAAAAGAATGAAGAACTGTTGCACCCTGGAAGAGACTAAGGAAGGAAAAAACCCAAAACAACTACATGCAGTGTGGGACCCAGGATAGGATTCTAGAACGGAAAGATGACGTAAGTGGAAAAAAATATGTGAAATTTGAATAAGACCTGTAGTTTAGCTAATAATAACGCACTGATGTTAATTTCCTGTTCTTGTTGTAGGGTGTTAAATTTAGAAGTGGGATAGGGATATAAGGGAAATTTTGTACTATTTTTGCATTTTTTCTGTAAGTCTAAAATTAGATCAAAACAAAAAAGTTTAAAAACAAAAGAAAATCTTTTAAAAATGAAAATCAGAACATTTCCACCCCTGTTCAAAATCCTTTAGTGGCTTTCTATCTCACTTACAATAGATGCCAAATTCTACATAACAGCCTAATAATCCTATACTAATTGTCTCCCTGTTTGCTCTGTAACCTCATCTCCTGCTAGTGCCCCCACCCATACCGAACTTTAGCCAATCTAACTTCTTGCTGTTCCTTAAAAATAACAGGCACATTCCTGGCTAAAGTCCTTGTGTGGTCTTTCTCCACTACCATTGGTTGTTCCTCCTCTAGCTAACTGAATGGTCTGCTCCCTCACTATTTTTTTTAAGATTTTATTTATTTATTTGATAGAGAGATAGCAAGAGAGAGAACATAAGCAGGGGGAGTGGGAGAGGGAGAAGCAGGCTTCCCGCTGAGCAGGGATCCTGATGCGGGACTCGATTCCAGGATCCTGGGATCATGACCTGAGCCGAAGGCAGATGCTTAACGACTGAGCCACCCAAGCGCCCCTCCCTCACTATTTTTGTCTTTACTCAAAGATCACCTCATCAGGGAAGCACTCCCCACCACCCTGTTTAATTTTGCACCAACCAGCCTCCTGCAATTCCAAATTCTGATATTATTTTTCCCCATAACCTGTTATCATTACCAATATTCTGTATTTTTTACTTATTTAATTCTATTAGTATATGTTGACACACAATAGAGTTTATGCTGCACCTAAGTTTAAGTTAGGGGAGGCTGCTTTATCTCCAGTTTATCATTCCAGTTTCAAGAGTGGGAAGAAAGAAGCAAAAAGGAAGAGATATATGAAGAAAGCAAAACTTTTCTTCGTGTTTTATTGGATCACTGGCCAAACTGTGTTGCATGGCCACCTTCAGCTGCAATGTAGGGTGGGAACATTACTGTTCAAACAAAATTTACCTCCTGTTGATAAAGGAGAAAGAGAGTGAATACTGGGGAGATTGCTTATAATGCCTGCCGCAAGAACCATATCTACCACATTTTCACAAAAGGTTTAGGTTATAAGGACAAAAAATAAATACTTTAAACTCTTCAGACAAAAAAATTATTGAAGGTAGCCCAAAACGTTCATAATTTCTGCTTTTGTTTCAGAAAACAACAGAGCTTTAGAGTTCTGAGGAGAAAAAAATGTAAATCAAGAACTTTCTACAAGTCTATGTTTTTTAGAAAGATTTATTTATTTGAGAGAGAGAGAGCAGGAGGAGAGAGGGAGAGAGAATCTCATGCAGACTCCACACTGAGTGTGAAACCCAACACAGAGTTTGATCTTATGACCCTGACATCCTGACCTGAGCAGAAACCAAGAGTCCAGCACTTAGCTGACTATGCCACCAGGCACCCCTGCATATCTAAGTTTTGAATGATGTATGATATCAACAAAAATATATTCTCATATGCTCAAGAGCCCAGAAAATATACTTTTCATCTTTTCTTCTTGAGTAAAATTGCTTAAACATGTACTATTACAATTGCTCATTGTGTCTTCTTTTTTTATACATTGTTAAAGTGTGCATACTGCCTAAAGATGTCTACAGTTTATTTTTTTATTATGTTATGTTAGTCACCATAGAGCACATCCTTAGTTTTTGATGTAATGATCCATGATTTGTTGTTTGCATATAACACCCAGTGCTCCATGCAATACGTGTCCTCCTTAATACCCATCACTGGCCTATCCCAATCCCCCACCCCCCTCCCCTCTGAAGCCCTCAGTTTGTTTCCCAGAGGCCATGGTCTCTCATGGTTCTTCTCCCCCTCTGATTCCCCCTGCTTCATTTTTCCCTTGTTTCTCCTAATGTCCTCCGTGCTATTCCTTATGTTCCACAAATAAGTGAAACCATATGATAATGTCTTTCTCTCCTTGACTTACTTCACTTAGCTTAATATCCTCTGGTCCCATTCATGTTGATGCAAATGTTGGGTAGTCATCCTTTCTGATGGCTGAGTAATATTCCATTGTATATATGGACCACATCTTCTTTATGCAGTCATCTTTTGAAGGGCATTTCGGTTCCTTCTGCAGTTTGGCTGTTGTGAACATTGCTGCTATGAACATTGTAACAGCAATTATAGTGTGTTCTTTAAGAAAAATATTCCTGGGGCCCCTGGGTGGCTCAGTCATTAAGCGTCTGCCTTCGGCTCAGGGCGTGATCCCAGGGTTCTGGGATCGAGCCCCACATCAGTCCTCCACTGGGAGCCTGCTTCTTCCTCTCCCACTCCCCCTGCTTGTGTTCCCTCTCTTGCTGGCTGTCTCTCTCCCTGTGTCAAATAAATGAATAAAATCTTTTAAAAAAAAGAAAGAAGGAAAATATTCCTACCTTTGGTAGCTTTGTAGTATGTCAATTTAGCTAGGCTGAACTACATTTCCCAGAATTCCCTTTGGTGTACATTTCCAGTTAGGGTTAAGAAGAGATTCTTGTGGGAGAATTGGAGGGAAAAAGTGAAGCAGCAGTCATCTTGTAGCTCTCACACATTATCTCTGATCTATTGGCTCATCTTGGCATGAGACAGTGGCCAGGTCCAAAACTACTTTATCTTCCCTGAAATCTTTCCTCAGCTTCTCTTTCTCCTTGGGCAGGTGACTGTGTTTAGCTCTGTGAAAAAGATCCCTGGCTTCTGGGGGACATGTGTATCATCGAGATCAGAGACAACAAGAACTGACACAGATTTCAGTCTGTCCTGGTGCCTTCAGCTTGAGCCTATGTGTTCCAATTTGTTCTTGCTCTCTCATACTACATTCATCTTTTCTTCCTGACTTTCTGCCTTGAGGACTTCGAGTTTCAAGATCAATGAGAAGACAGTATCTTCTCACAAGGAGGCAAGAATATCAGACTCCTGGAATCTTTTTACATACACACCACATTCTAGTAGTTCTGCTTCTTTGACTGAACTCTGACTGATAAACTACTCTTGAATTTATAAAGAAATTCTCCAATAATTTCTTCTAAAGGGTTTTAGAATTTTGCTTTCAAAATATGGTCTTTACCGCATGTTGATTTTTGTGTATAGCGTGAATAAGAAGTCCAGTTTCATTTTTTCCATATGTTTAACAAATTGCACTAGTATTCTTAATTGAAGAACCCATTTTTTTAATGAAGTGGAATAACAACTTTATCATATAGCAGGTGTTCATATATGTGTGGACTTATCTTCCTTGTCTTTTCTTAGGTTCCATTGGTGTATCTATGTCTCCGTAAATGCTGTGTTTTGATTACAATAGCTTTGATATAAATCTTAGCAAGTACTCTATTTTACTCCTCTTTATCAAAAGTGTCTTTGAATTCTAAAACAAAAAGTATCTTTGAATTCTTGATCTTTTTCATTTTAATATATATTTTAGAATTATCTTATTGAATTCCATAATGCAATATGTTGGGCAGGTATTGGGGTCGAATGGAATCAATAGAATATTTTGAAGATAATTGACACGTATACAATGTTGATAGATACAATCTCTAAGCATGGTACATTTTTCTATTATTTGAGTCTTCCGTAATGCCTTTCAATTGAGTTGTTTTTTTTTTTCCAGAAAAAGTTTTATTGGAGCTGGTACAGAGTTTAAATGGATAGATACAAATAACACCAACAACTTAACTACAGATATTTGAAAATATGTTTTCAAATACAAATCAGATTCTGCCGTTTATGTTCCAAATATAATTTCCAAAGGGAAACAGTATAGTGAATTTTCCTGTTACAGAAACTGAAATAATAAAAAATGGCTAATTTTATTGGAGGATTGTATATACAGCATTTTCCTGTATATTTCTTTTTTATAAATTTTTATTATGTTATATTAGTCACCATAGAGTAATATCCTTAGTTTTTGATGTAGTGTTCCATGATTCATTATTTGCGTATAAAACCCAGTGCTCCATGCAATATGTGCCCTCTTTAATACCCATCACTGGCCTATCCCAGTCCCCCACCCCCTCCCCTCTGAAGCCCTCAGTTTGTTTCCCAGAGTCCATAG
>NC_048219.1:77854581-77863467 GCF_002007445.2 Ailuropoda melanoleuca | reverse complement strand
GAGAGACTATGGACTCTGAGAAACAAACTGAGGGCTTCAGAGAGGAGGGGGGTGGGGGAATGGGATAGACCTGTGATGGGTAGTAAGGAGGACACAGATTGCATGGTGCACTGGGTGTTATATGCAACTAATGAAGCATCGAACTTTGCATTGGAATCCGGGGATGTACTGTATGGTGACTAACATAATANAAGCTGTGGTCCATATATACAATGGAATATTACTCAGCTATCAGAAAGAACGAATTCTCAACATTTGCTGCAACATGGACGGCACTGGAGGAGATAATGCTAAGTGAAATAAGTCAAGGAGAGAAAGACAATTATCATATGGTTTCTCTCATCTACGGAACATAAGAACTAGGATGATCGGTAGGGGAAGAAAGGGATAAAGAAAGTGGGGTAATCAGAAAGGGGAATGAAGCATGAGAGACTATGGACTCTGAGAAACAAACTGAGGGCTTCAGAGAGGAGGGGGGTGGGGGAATGGGATAGACCTGTGATGGGTAGTAAGGAGGACACAGATTGCATGGTGCACTGGGTGTTATATGCAACTAATGAAGCATCGAACTTTGCATTGGAATCCGGGGATGTACTGTATGGTGACTAACATAATANATAATTAAAAAAAAGGCTTCATTCTTTTTGACGGCTGAGTAATATTCCATTGTATATATGAACCACATCTTCTTTATCCATTCATCTGTTGAAGGATATCTTGGCTCTTTCCACAGTTCAGCTATTGTGGACATTGCTGCTCTGAACATTGGAGTGCAGGTACCTCTTCTTTTCACTACATCTGTACCTTTGGAGTAAATACCCAGTAGTGCAATTGCTGGGTCATAGGGTAGCTATATTTTTAACTTCTTGAGGAACCTCCATACTCTTTTCCAGAGTGGTTTACCATCTTGCATTCCCACCAACAGTATAAGAGGGTTCCCCTTTCTCCACATTCTCACCAACATTTTTTGTTTCCTGTCTTGTTAATTTTTGCCATTCTAACTGGTGTAAGGTGGTATCTCATTGTGGTTTTGATTTATACTTCCCTGATGGCTAGGGATGTTGAACATTTTTTCATGAGTCTGTTAGCCATTTGTATGTCTTCTCTGGAGAAGTGTCTGTTCCTTCTTCTGCCCATCTCTTCACTGGATTATTTATTTTTTGGGCATTGAGATTGATAAATTTTTTTATAGATCTTGGATACCAGCTCTTTATCAGTAATGTCATTTGCAAATATCTTCTCCCATTCCGTGGGTTGCTTCTTAGTTTTGTTGACTATCTCCTTTGCTGTGCAAAAGCTTTTATCTTGATGAAGTCCCAGTGGTTCATTTTTGCTTTTGTTTCCCTTGCCTTTAGAGACATGTCTTGAAAGAAGTCACTGTGGCAATATTGAAGAGGTTTCTGCCTATGTTCTCCTCTAGGATTTTGATGGATTCCTGTCCCATGTACCTCTTTCATTCATTTTAAGTTTGTCTTTTTGTATGGTATAAGAGAATGATCCAGTTTCATTCTTCTGCATGTGGCTGCCTAATTTTCCGAGAACCATTTATTGAAGAGGCTGTCTTTTTTACATTGGATGTTCTTTCCTGCTTTGTCGAAGATTAGTTGGCCATAAAGTTGAGGTCCATTTCTGGGCTCTCTATTCTGTTCCATTGATCTATGTGTCTGTTTTGTGTCAATACGCTGTCTTCTTCTTCTTCTTTTTTCTTTTCTTTTCTTTCTTTCTTTTTTTTTTTACACGTAATACCACATAGTCTTGATCACAACTTTGTAAGAGTTTGAAGTCAGGCATTGTGATGCCCAGAGCTTTGGTTTTCTTTTTCAGCAATCCCCTGGTGATTCAGGGTCTTTTCTGGTTCCACACAAATTTTAGGATTCTTTGTTCCAGCTCTGTGAAAAATGTTGATGGTATTTTGATAGGGATTGCATTGGAAGTCTTTGCTCTTGGCAGCATAGACATGTCACAATGGTTACTCTTCCAATCCAAGAGCATGAAATGTTTTTCCATCTCTTTGTGCCTTCTTCAATTTCTTTCATAAGTGTTCTGTAGTTTCTAGAGTATAGATCCTTTACCTCTTTAAGTTTATTCCAAGGTATCTTATGGTTTTTGGTGTTATTGTAAATGGGATTGATTCCTTAATTTCTCTTTCTTCAGTCACATTGTTAGTGTATAGAAATGCAACTGATTTCTGTGCATTGATTTTGTATACTGCCACAATGATGAATTATCTACTTGCTTCTTTAATAATACTCTATGAAGAGTCACAGCACTAAATTTTTTTAAAAATCTTTTTTTAATTATAATAATATTTTTTTATTATATTATGTTAGTCACCATACAGTACATCCCTGGTTTTTGATGTAAAGTTTGATGATTCATTAGTTGCGTATAACACCCAGTGCACCATGCAATACGTGCCCTCCTTACTACCCATCACCAGCCTATCCCATTCCCCCACCCCCCTCCCCTCTGAAGCCCTCAGTTTGTCTCTCAGAGTCCATAGTCTCTCATGCTTCATTCCCCCTTCTGATTACCCCCTCTTTCTTTATCCCTTTCTTCTCCTACCAATCTTCCTAGTTTTTATGTTCCATAGATGAGAGAAACCATGTGATAATTGCCTTTCTCTGCTTGACTTATTTCACTTAGCATTATCTCCTCCAGTCCTGTCCATGTTGCAGCAAATGTTGAGAAATTGTTCTTTTTATGGCTGAGTAATATTCCATTGTATATATGGACCACGTCTTCTTAATCCAGTCATCTGTTGAAGGGCATCTCGGCTCCTTCCACAATTTAGCTATTGTGGACAGAGCTGCTATGAACATTGGGGTGCATCTGGCCCTTCTCTTCACTACATCTGTATCTTTGGGGTAAATACCCAGAAGTGCAATTGCTGGATTATAGGGTAGGGCAGTCCTAAGGGGAAAATACATAGCCATCCAAGCCTCACTCAAAAGAATAGAAAAATCGAAAATGCAGTTTTTATTTTCTCACCTCAAGAAGCTGGAACAGCAATGGAGGAACAGGCCTAATCCATGCATGAGAAAGCAGTTGATCAAGATTAGAGCAGAGATCAATGAATTAGAAACNCCTGGCCCTTCTCTTCACTACATCTGTATCTTTGGGGTAAATACCCAGAAGTGCAATTGCTGGATTATAGGGTAGGGCAGTCCTAAGGGGAAAATACATAGCCATCCAAGCCTCACTCAAAAGAATAGAAAAATCGAAAATGCAGTTTTTATTTTCTCACCTCAAGAAGCTGGAACAGCAATGGAGGAACAGGCCTAATCCATGCATGAGAAAGCAGTTGATCAAGATTAGAGCAGAGATCAATGAATTAGAAACCAGGAGCACATTAGAAACCAGGAGCACAGTAGAGCAGATCAACAGAACTAGAAGCTGGTTCTTTGAAAGAATAAACAAAATTGACAAACCACTGGCAAGACTTACCCAAAAGAATAGAGAAAGGACCCAAATTAATAAAATTATGAATGAAAAGGGAGAGGTCACAACCAACACCAATGAAATTGGAAGGATTATTAGAAACTTTTATCAACAGCTTTATGTGGAAGAGATGGAGGCCTTCCTGGAAACCTATAAACTACCAAGACTGAAACAGGGAGAAATTGATTTTTTAAACAGACCAATTAATTATGAAGAGATTCAAACAGTGATTAAAAACCTTCCAAAAAACAAAACACCAGGGCCTGATGGTTTCCCGGGGAATTCTACCAAACATTCAAAGAAGAAATAACACCTATTCTCCTAAAGCTATTTCAAAAAATATAAACAGAAGGAAAGCTACCAAACTCATTCTATGAGGCCAATATTACCTTGACCCCCAAACCAGGTAAAAAAAATCTTATCTATCTTTTTTTAAATGTTATATTAGTTTCTGGTATAAACTGTAGTGATTTGGCAATTACATGAATCATAAAAGATCACCACAATGGGTGTAGTTACCATCTGTCATTATGCAATGTTATTACAATGAATAGATAAGGAAGATGTGGTATATACATTCACTGGAATATTACCAAAACATAAAATAGAATGAGATCTTGCCACTTGCAGCAACATGGATGGATCTACAAAATATTATGATAAGCAAAATAATCAGAGAAAAACAAATGCCATATGATTTCACTCAGGTGGAATTTAAGAAACAAAACAAGGAACAAAGGGAAAAAAAGAGACAAACCAAAAACCAGACTGTTAACTATAGAGAACAAATTGATGGTTACCACTGAGAAGGAGGGTGGGGGAAGGGTTAAATAGGTGATGGGATTGAGGAGTGCACTTATGATGAGCCCTGGGTGTTGTATGGAAGTGTTGAATCACTATATTGCACACCTGAAACTAATATTACACTATGTTAACTAACTGGAATTTAAATAAAAACTTTATTTTTTAAGGATTTTATTTATTTGAGAGAGAGAACATGACTAAAATATAATTAAATTAGAAAACAATAGCATGAAGGAATTTGGAAAATTTGAATTTGTGGAAATTGTATAGCAGTCCTTAATCAGTGAAAAAATCAAAAGGAAAAGTAAAAAATACTTTTAGATGAATGAACATGAAAACACAATGTGTCAAAATTAATGGATGTAGCTAGAGAGTGCCCAGAGGAAATGTATGTCTGTGACACGTACCACATGGGGCTCCATCCCAGGGCCCTGGGATCATGACCTGCGCCGAAGGCAGACGCTTAACCGACTGAGCCACCCAGGAGTCCCCAAGATTTCATTCTTTTTGATGGCTGTATAATATTCTGGTGTGTGTGTGTGTGTGTGTGTGTGCTTGTGTGTGTGTGTATACACACACATACATACATACCACATCTTCTTTATCCATTCATCAGTCAGTGGACATTTGGGCTCTCTCCATAGTTTTCCTCTTGATAATAATGCTGCTATAAACATGGGGGTGCATGTACCCCCTTTGAATCTGTATTTTTGTATCCTTTGCATAAATACCTAGTAGCACAATTACAGGGTCTTACAGTAGTTCTATTTTTAACATTTTGAGGAACCTCCAAACTGTTCTCCAGAGTGGTTGCAGCAGTTTGCATTCTCACCAACAGTGTAAGAGGGTTCCCCTTTCTCCACAACCTCATTAACACCTGTTGTGTCTTGTGTTGTCCATTTTAGCCATTCTGACAGGTGTGAGGTAGTATATCATCATGATTTTGATATTTATTTCCCTGATGCTGAGTCGCGTTGAGCATCTTTTCATGTGTCTGTTAACCATCTGGCTGCCATCGTCATCGTCTTCTTCTTCTTGTTTTTTAGATTTTTATTTATTTATTTGACAGAGAGAGAGCACAAGTAGGCAGAGTGGCAGGCAGAAAGAGAGGCAGCCCAATGTGAGACTCGATCACAGGACCCTGAGGTCATGACCTGAGCCGAAGGCAGATGCTTAACCAACCGAGCCACCCAGGCACCCTCTGGATGTCTTCTTTGGAAAAGTGTCTGTTCATGTCTTCTGCCAATTTTTTAACTGGATTATTTGTTTTTTGGATGTCGAGTCGTGTGTTTCTTTATAGATTTTGGATACTAACCCTTTACCAGATATGTCACTTGCAAAAATCTTCTGATTTTTCTTTAATTTTTTCCTTCTGCTTTAAAAAATGTTTAGGTTTTTAATTAATTTGCTGTTCTTTTTCTAACTTTTTGAAGTGTTAGTTCAGGGGCACCTGGGTGGCTCAGTCATTAAGCATCTGCCTTCGGCTCAGGGTGTGATCCCAGCATTCTGTGATCAAGCCCCACATCAGGCTCTTTCCTCTGGGAGCCTGATTCTTCCTCTCCCACTCCCCCTGCTTGTGTTCCCTCTCTCACTGGCTGTCTCTCTCTGTCAAATAAATAAATCTTTTAAAAAAATGAAGCATTAGTTCATTAATCTTCATCTTTTCTTTTTTTCTAATATATGCTTTTAAGATTTACGCCTGAAATTTAACCTCTAGAATTTTTAGTGAGTGTCTGATGATTACAAATTCTCTTGGCTATTTATTCTTTGTTTTTCTCTAAGAACATTCTTATTTCAACTTATTTCATTTTGAGGTCACACTCTTCTAAGGAGAATTACTACTGATAAGTCAATGGTTAATCTATCATTCTTCAAAGATAGTTTTTCTTTTCTCTCTGCTTTAAGGTTTTTGTCTGTCTTTGGTTTTCTTCAGTTTTCCTATGACCCAAGAGTGTGAACTTGTTTTTATTCAACCTTTTTTATGCTTTTTATTTAACCTTCTTGAGATTAAGTGGACCTTTTGAATCTGTGCATTGGGTGTTTATCAATTCTCACTCATATTCCCTTCAACTATTTTCTTTGACCCATTTATTCTATCCATTCATTCTAGGACTCTGATCAAATAGTCAAACTGTATTTTCTACATCTCTCACCCTCTCTACATTTTCTATATTTTTACATATTTATGCTGTGTTCTCAATATTTATTCTATCTTCTAAGTCACAAATTTTGTCTTTTGTTCATATTCAATCTTTTACCAAATTAAAGTTTTAAACTTCAGTTATTGCTCTTTTTCATCTCTAGATGTTATTTGGTTCTTTTTAAAGTCTGTGGGTTTTTTTTCTTTTATGGTTTCCTATTCCTGGTAGAAATTTTAAAGTTTATGATTTACTTTTATATTATGGTAAGCATAGTTGGTCTAAAACATGTGTCTGAAAAGCCTTATCTGGAACAGCTGTTAGGACTGTTGTCAATTTCTATTGCTTAGAGAATTCCAGAACCTGGTTCAATATTACAGAGAGATTTTGGGTTTGCTTCTCTCAGATCTCCGTGGTATGTTTAGTTGGGATGACTTCAAACCAAATTTAAGTTCTGAGGGTCACTAGTCCATCTAGACCTTGCTTAGCTGGTGTGCAAAGACGTGGGAGATTTGGTCTGTTATCACAACAACATGAGGAGGTTTCCTTTTGCTTTTCCTGTTCTTTTTCCTTTCCTAATTGGTTCAAAACCACAGCATCCCATTCTGTAGTTATCAGAGTTTAAAGTAACTATAGGTTATCAAGCTCTGGTTTGTTCTGACTGAGGGTGGGGTTCAATATTAAGGTCTTCCACATGACTCCTCCCATCAATAATGGTGTGTCCTGACAAAGAATCAAAAGACAAGTATTTGTGATAGTTCATACCTTCTCAGTATAGGTAACCTTGGAGCTCTAATATTCCATTCTGTTTGCCTATTACTAGAACTACAACTTTTTTTTCTCCTTTTTTTATTATGTTGTGTTAGTCACCATAGAGTACATCATTAGTTTTTGATGTGGTGTTCCATGATTCACTGTTTTCTTAAATCCCACCCCCGAGTTCACCATGCTGTGTCTAGGTGTGATTTTCTTTTTTTTCCCTCATGAAAGTAATTCATTTGATTTTTTATTTGTGCATTGTATCTTTCATCAGTTCTGGAATATTCTCAACTATTATGACTTCAAGTATTGTGTCTATTATGCTTTGTATCTCCTCTTTCCAGAACTCTGGTTATGCTTGTGTTCAACTCTGTAACTCTGTCCTCATCATTTCTTAATCTTGCATTCATATTTTTCACTCTTTCTATGTGCTACTGTATTAATCTCCTAGAGCTGTTGGAATAAAGCACCACAATTTGGTGGCTTCAAACAAAAGAGGGGTGCCTGGGTGGCTCAGTCGTTAAGCATCTGCCTTTGGCTCAGGGTGTGATCCTGGGGTCCTGGGATCGAGCCCCTCATCAGGCTCCTCCACTGGGAGCCTGCTTCTTTCTCTCCCACTCCCGCTGCTTGTGTTCCCTCTCTCGCTGGCTGTCTATCTCTCTCTGTCAAATAAGTAAATAAATAAAATCTTTAAAAAAGAGAGAGAGAGAATCAGAGAGAGAATCATTCTCTTATAGTTTTGAAGGCTAGAAGTCCAAAATCAAGGTGTCTCCAGATGTTGATTCCTTCTGGATGCCCTGAGGAAGAGTTTGTTCCATGTTACTCTCTTACCTTCTGGTAGCTGTTGGCAATCCTTGGTGTTCCCTGGCTTTAGACACATTGTTCCAATCTCTGCCTCTGTCTTCACATGGCATTGCCCTATGGGTTTTCTTTGTATCTGAGTTAAAAATATCCCTCTCCTTTCTTTTATAAGGACATAAGACATTGGATATAGGGCTCACCCTAAATAGATGAGATGAGATGGGATGAGATTATCTCATCTCAAAATCATTAATCTAATCACATCACAAGGACCCCATTTCTAAATAAAATCATATTTACTAGTACTAGGGATTAGAATTTTGACATACCATTTTGGAGACAAAGTTCAACCCACTATAGCTATATTCTGATTAATTTCAGAAAGTGTGTGCATTTTGCTTCTGCCAGAGCCTGGGATAACTTATTGTTTGGGACTACTTCAGACTAAATTTTAGTTTGAGAGTTTGAAGATCACTCAGACACTTTAAGTTTGCACTTTAAATCTACATAATAGCCAGATTATAGATTCCCCTTTTTAGGAACGTTGCCTTCCCTTGCTAAATTGCCAAGTTGCCGACAGATTTTCACGTAATCTTTTGTGAAAGTGAGTAGTATTTCTAGTTTACTCTTATACTTAGGTATAGCACTTTGGTGCCTCTGACTTAAAAGAGGAAAGATCTCTACTTAGACTCTCCACCTTAGACCCTGAAATTTGCCATGTACCCCATGTGCCATGAAAACTGAAATCCAAGTTCACCTAGCTTGGTAAATCCTCAAATTCCTCTTGCCTTTCTGGTTCCCATCAACACAAAATCTCTGGCTTAAGAATGCCTTACTTCCATTCCAGATCAACAGTGCTCTTAATAAAATATTTTATAGCTTTTATCTAGCACATCAGTTGTCTATAAAAGTTTAGTATAGTAATATTGTTTATCTTTTTTTT
>NC_048219.1:77816427-77854481 GCF_002007445.2 Ailuropoda melanoleuca | reverse complement strand
GGAGGGATCCCCTTTCTCCACATCCTCTCCAGCAATTGTTGTTTCTTGCCTTGTCTATCTTTGCCATTCTAGTAATATTGTTTATCTTATTAGAAACAGACATCTCCTTTTTCTATTTGAGTCAATTTAGATGGTTCCTATTATTTTAGAAAAATGTTTATAGCAACAACATTTTCCTTTCAAAATGATTGGTCTAATTTTTTTTTATCATATAGTTTCATGGGTTTTAAAATTTGAACTGTGTTGTGGTTATGGCATAACTTTTATTTATAGTTAATTTTTACCTTTTCTCATTGTTTTTCTAACTTGGTCAGGCCAATAATTAATAGAGACAAATAAAAAACAATTAAAATAAAATGTAATAAGATCTGCAAAGTTTCTATGATTGCATTATGGAGGTACTTACAAAAGACATTTTGTCAAGATTTAAATGGAGAGATGCAGGGAAAGCTCTTAGTACACTATCTCCTACTTGTAAAAACCTCAACAGATGTTAAACATAGTAGCATTAGGGAAACCTTCCTTAGGGCAATGGAATTATCCAAAGGGATCATTGGATGAATGGGAAAAATAAGTCCATATAAATAAAGCTCAGAGTAACTTAAAAAAGTCAATAAAACTAAAGTTAGTAAAAGAGTAAGAAGAGCAAGAGTAGGACATATCATGTAAGTCCTGGTGACATAATAGGGAATCTGACTTTTATCCGAAGAGAAACATAGTATCAAATGTTTCCCTATAGCTACCACTAAAATGACCAATTTTCCTTAAAGGGAGGTGGGAGATCCTACACAAAACTTCAAGAACAAAACCCAGCTCTTCTGTCCTTTTCTCTGCCTTCTCTACATTTGGTTCTGTATTAGGTATGTTCTGATTTTATGCTTTATTACATATGGTTATTAGATCATTTAGTTTAGCTTATAGACGATCCAATTAAGCTTTTCTTGGCCCAAAAGACATGTGGTTGGCAACCTTGAAGATGGCCCCCAATGATTTCCACCCCCTGGTATTCACACCCAGAGTAACCTTATGCCCTTGGGTGTGGACTGAACTTTTTGACTCACTTCTAAGGAATATAATATGGCAGAATTGATGTGATGGCACTTCTGAGTTGGGTTATAAAAGAATTATGGCTTGTTTGGGGTACTGTATTTCATGTTCTCTCTTGGATATTTTGTAATGGGGAAACCAACCGTGAGGTCATAAGGCAACCTTGTGGAAAGTTGCATGTGGCGAGGAACTGAGACCCACTGAGAGGCGTGTGAAAGATCTTAAAAGTAGATCCTTTTCCGGTTGAGCCTTCAGATAAATGCAGCCCTGGCTGACACACTGATTGTAGTCATATGAGAGACTATGATCCAGAATCACTCAGCTCAGCTGCTCCCAGATTCATCGCTCACAAAAAAAAATGGGAGATAATACATGTATGTTTTCAGCCATTAAGTTTTGGGATAATTTGTTATGCAACAATGGATAACTTATATACCTGGCTTGCTGGCAGGGCAATCAGTCTGAGTCGCAGAAAATATATTTGAAATACAGGAATGAGAATGAAATGATTGAGATCATAAGCTATTTTATTTATTGAAGAGATAAAATAGTACATTAACAAAACCTTATTTGATAGAAAAATAACACCAGAACTCTTACGAATGTAATTATCAGCTAAACCACCAGAGATACTGGTCCTGTTGAATTCTTCCATAGCTATGTAACTCAAAGGTTAAGAGATTGGCCGAAGTCAGGATATGAAACACTGGACAGTTTCTTCTGGAAGGACAGAATGAATCAATAAGACCCTTAAATAAGGAAGTTTCAAGAAACCTTACCCTTTGGAGAAAAAGTACTCTGTCATTCCTGGGCCCAGGCCCAGCCAAAAGGAAGCAGAGGGTTGTGACAATGATCCAATGAGTCTGGTCTCAGAGCTCCCTTCAGCTTGTCTTTTGCTTGGCTTTGGAGAGTGGACTGGGCATGATTTAGAGGCTAGAGCCTTATTTGACAATAAGAAGATACAAAAATTCAAGTCCCAGACCCATCCTTTGATCTTGAACCATTAGCGCTGCAGGTTCTCTTGGCTTCTCATGTCCAAAAAATGCTCAGGTATTAGTGTCACCACCTTGAAGGACATAGCTGCCCCATGAGTGGGTGAATCCTTGTTCTGGTGCCCAAGATGGGAAATGCCTGGCTAATACCCTCTTTTCTGGTTCTATGATACAGGGACCAAAACAGGGAAAAGATGAGAGGGGGACAAAGACACCAGGCCAACAGATGATCATTTAGGGCTTCATGTGAATAACTGATTTTGGGTTTCCAGAGATGAAATAAGCCTCTCCAGCACAAGGCAGTATCATGTCACAGCCCCAGGGCCTGGCTGGTTTTATCAATCTGGCAGTTCAAGGTCAGCGCAAAGGACATCCCCAACACCTGAGAAAAGAGTTGAGAGAATGTGAGATCTTAATAGTCAGAGCCATCTCTCCCACACCCCTGGGATTAGCCCCAGAGAAAAAGAAAGTGTCCATCACACTGGAACCACACTTCCTGCCATTACTTCCAATTCCTTCTCTATTCTCTCCTTTAGCTTTAGAATGGTAGTGGGGGTGACGGTGTCAAAACAGTAGAGGATAGAGTGTTGGGACATTTTTGTCTCCTTAAGAAGTCACTTGTATAGACAAGCACTGCACAAGTCAACACTTTGTGCAATGAGTCATCTCTCCCTGTGCCCTGAAACTCCTTAGTTTCTAAGCAGAGAAAAATGATTTCACTCTGAGCTTCTTGATTAAATCTGAGCTATTCTGTGACATACCCAAAATACTTGGGTATAAAAATAGTAGAAATGTCACATAATAAAAAAGAACACAAAACTATCTGCAATTCACCCCTGACTTATCATGCTAAGCAGAGAAACAAGGAGGAAATTGATTATGATTTTTATCATCAGCTCCTTTTTGGCATACAAGACCAATTTTTCACATAGATTGTTTACCCATCACAAGCTTTTCCATACCAGCTGAGCGAATGACCAAAGTCGGGGTCTGCTTGATGACTTTTAATTTGACTATGAAGCATTCATATTTCTTAGGGATAAGTTGACCAGATAGATCTTGCACCATATTTTCTGTATGCTTTAAATTGATAATGACATCATTTCCCACATGACTGAGGAAATACATATTTATTGAGCATGTACCTGGTACTGTTATAAAACATTACCCGATTTACCTAATTTAATCTTCACAATAGTCCCGTGATTAAGGTCTTACCTGGATCACACATACACAGATAGTGATGATTCCAATGTGCAGGAAGTTGGAGTGAAACCACAGTTTTGCTTTCGCATAGCAACCCTAGAAAAAATTACAAGTACAAAGGAAACCACTACATTATTCAACTTTATCAGGAAGCTCATTTCAGAAGATAGTTTATATTTTGCTTTATGCCAAGAGACTTAGGCCACTTTGTTTTCTTTCTACAGATGAAGAAACAGGCATAAAGTAGAGAATATTAGACTACAGACTTTTCTGGTGGCATTGTCATCACAGTGGCACCTACTGCAGAAGTCCTAGATTTCTACACACAGTTAAACTAGCTCCCGAGAGGCATTTCACCAATAGATGTCCTTACATTCTTTAAACATCCACTGCTGACTTGGGACAAATAAATGGGGAGATAGCCTATGCAATTCTAGGATTCGTTGCATTTCAGCTTCTGCTGAAACTTTAATCTATCATGGCCCTACCAAGCTCCAGAGAAGGGCTAATTGATGAGTGTCTCATTCTTTCTTCATAGACCTAAACATTTCTGGAGATTTTCAAACAATCCCAAGGTGAATAACACCAGGTAACAATTTAGGAACTTAATCTTGCTGGGATACAATCTTGGCTTCTTCTCTGGGCCTAGGCTGGAGGTCTGAATTAAGTGAGCAGGCTGTTTGAACAGTTCTACCAACTCTCTCTCCCTCAAGTCCAGACTCCTTTACTTATGATTCATTTCACCAAGGGGCTGGATGTTGCCATTTCCAAGGAAGAAGAGCAGAGAAACAGGAAGAGGGGGAAGTTTTCTACCTCAACTTTACAATTTTCACTTTCAACCATAAGACCTACCTCTTGCTCAAGAAAAATGTAGATATAATCCTCTGCCACTATCACATAAACTTTTCCCCTCTAATGTAATAGTTTAGGGTAGCAAGATTTGTGATAACATCTGTAGACTAATGCTTGTTTTTTTTTTCCTTTTGTTTAGTTGTCTGGACAACTTTTGTCTAATTTGTCTAGTTACTTGGGTTTTCTCCCTGGCCTCTATTCTATCCAAGGTTCCTTGCTTCTCTTTGGGAGGACTAAGTTCTGCATGACTGGAGTTTCTAAGATAATTGAAAGTTTAACCAAAGGGGCTAATAACAGAAAAGTTGCCAAAAAATTACCTGAACTTGTGGATCTGAGGGGCAAGATGGTGGTGGGTGACTGGCCCAATCACTCGTGCCATTTACACCACAACATTGCAGCTAAAAGCCAACCCCCCCCAAAAAAAACATAATGGTTAGAAAGTCAACAGAAGGAAAACTGGAACTTGGAGAAAAGGTGGGCTCTTCATATCTGACTCTAGTGGAAAATACAGAATTGGTTTAACTACTATGGCTCCTTCAAAATATTTTCAAATCCATTATACCATTTCATTCACATAAGACTCCTTGAAGTAGAAAGGGCATGTTTAACTTATTTATGTTTTACAGATGAAAAATTAAGCACACAGGGGATTCAGTCTGACATTTGGGTCCTCCTTAGATCTTAGTAGGGCTTAGACAATGAGCCTACCTGAGAATGCGAAGGATGAGAGAATGTAGAGAACTGTGTACCAATCAGACTGACTCCTGTTTGTGACCGTTAAATATTATTTTGGACCTAGGGGCTGCAGACCCTAGATTCTGGACCCTTCGGAAAGGAAGTCCCTTTAGCCTCTAGGCACTGAGGTTGGAAAATTAAGTCTGGGCTGAGCTGAGGAGGATTCCGTCTGTACTCACAAACGACTGGATGGAATCCCATGCTGCCTTGGTGCTGTTGTCCGAGTGGTACCGCTGGATGCTGTCAGTCAGGCTCTTAGACACATAACTATTCAACTGGGAGGGGCATATTCCAGCAGAGAAGACATTACATTACAAAAAGCAAGTGAGTTCAAGGAACAAGCAATTTCTAGTAATGGCTGGTGGTTCCATTTCTCCTCCCTTCCAAATGATCTCCTCAGAGCTAAGGAAGCAAGGAGAGGGAGTTTATATACAGGGAGAAGTGCTGAGACTGAGATAGCATTCTAGGAAGAAATACATAGTAGTCTCTTGTACTTCCAGAACTCTGGTGTTTCAGTGGAAGACAATCAAAGCATGGGGTCTCTTGGGCATGGAGACAGACATTTTCTACTGCCAAATATATGGAGAAAAGGAAGTAGGAGGAAGATAAACTTGTTTTTACTGCTCTTCCCCTTCATCCTTCAAAACATGATTAAATTGCAATCTTTCATGAAATTTTTACCCTCCCCATTTACAATTGCTGTCTTTCTTCCGTTCTTCCACTTTGCCTCTAACTCTATTACAGGACTTCTCCACAGTCAGAAATACAACAATGAGTTGCTCTTTATAGCTTACCTTCTGTTCATACACAAAGAGCAGGATGGCCATGGTCACCTCAGCAAGGAGGATAATCAGCAGCAGGATAAAGAACTGAGGCAAAGCACAGACATGCTCATAGCACTGATCCTAGTTCTTCCCTCACTCCCTCTCCACCCTGGGAACATCTAGGTGAGTCTACGCCCATAGACAGAAGTTCCTATTCCTGCTTGCTCAGACCTTCATAAGCTTCTTGCTTAGTGAGGTCTATGTGTCGTTTTTCTACAACTAGACTTCAAGTCCCTAGAGGGCATATCAGCTGTCTTCTAACTTCTCCCCTTCTCATGTGCCTCCACGCTCATAATGAGTATGTAATATTATTTGTTGAATCAGTGAAGCAATTTTGGCATGAGCTTTTTGAAACAGTTGAGCAAAAGAGCAGTAAGCTATGTGTCTTTAGAGTTTGGGGCCTGTCCCTTCTGCAAGATCAGGGCTAGTTTGGGGTCTGGGACAGGTGATGGTGGAAGTTGAGAGGAGCCCTGTACAGATGGGGAGAAGAGGTATTCTAATCACAGTCCTAACCCTTATTTATCTCCAACTGTAGACGCTTACTCCCTTTATGCTAATCACACACAGCAGAAAACACATTTTCCCTTATTCTCCTTCACCTTTTTATCCCGACATGAATTTTGACTGCTTAAACCTGTTTAACATTTTCCCTCTATCATCTCCCACCTTTTGCCATTAATCTGGGAACAGAGAACAGGAACTTTTTTATTCTATGTCTTGGCTCCAGTTTAAGAGTTGATCCATAAGGGAAAGAAGATTAACCAAATGACTTAAGGAAGAACCAAGGTGACTGGGAACCCTTACTATGGATGGAGTGGCACTGTTATATCAAGCACTGTTCTGGGTGCACTTAGAGATCATAGAGCTTACAGATAAAACCCAAGCCTAAAGGTGCTCTTCAGGACACTCAACTGACAGGGAACAATGGAAAAGCTCTAGCATCTCTCATGTGAGATCACAGTGGCTGCCACCTAGGTCCTCACTTAGGTCAGGTCATCACATCATGGGAAGCACATCATGTATCTTGTGCAGATTTGAGATAGAGAAGCATCTACTGCCATTTTAGGAAGGTCACAGTACTCAGAAGAATCTAGAGACTAGATTTTCCGTCAGTTAGTGACTCTGACTCAGATCCTAAAAATACATACTAATGTGAAAAGCATTTAGGCAGATGGATGACACTTGATTTCAACCAGTCATGAAGAGATAAAATGCCATGAAGGGAAATTATGACAAAGGTCATTATTAACACTGTACAATGAATCCCAAGGAGAATAGCAATGTCTTCTTCCACCTATCCCTGGGACCCCAGTCAGAAACATAATACTATTGGTCTGGACAGATTTGGCTGGCCTGAAGTGCTAATCCTATGTTCTTATGATTTCCCTGTGCCCATAGGTTAGCCACCAGGGAACATCTTGCTTGGGGCTTAAGGCATCATGTCCCTCTACTTAGGGTACCACATCTACTGCAAGAGACTCACCGACATAAGCAGACACTTGTTCTCCTTGATGGAGCCCATGCAGCCCAGGAAGGCCACCACCATGATAATGGAGCCCACGATGATAAGCACATTGCCCAATGTGAGGGAGGGGAGTAGGCTGAAGTTGTTGTGGATCAAGAGATAGATCCCAAAGCCCAAAATGAGGCAGCCACAGAACTGAAAGAAAGAATCGCACAGCACTCTTGAATATCTGCTCACATTCTCATTTGAGATTAGGGTGGGGGGATGGGGTAACCGGGTGATGGGTATTAAGGAGGCACGTGTTGTGATAAGCACTGGGTGTTATACAAAACTAATGAATCATTGAACACTACATCAAAAACTTATGATGTACTATATGCTGGCTAAATGAACATAAAAATTTTTAAAAAATGAATAAGTTTTGCCACCAATGAATCAAAAAAAAGAATCACATCTTTCCATTGGCTCTATCAAGACTCTCATGAACAACGTCTTTACCCAGCTCTCCCCACGCACCTAGAAAAGAGGTGATCTTACTGTCCTCCCGTGATGTCCCACTCATGCTTCATCCTACCTGTATCAGATACCAGGAGAAGCTCATTGTGAGTAATATAGTATCTTCATGCTTCAGATCCCCTACTCCTTGTTCCCACAACATCTTACACATGGTCGTCCCTTTGGAAACCACACCATGTAAAGGGGATGCCCTGGTTGAGCAGTTTATCTTGCTAGGCAGAACACTAGAGAAGCCAAACTTTCAAAAATCTTCTCATAGGCACATGAGTGCAAAGTGATACTGTATTTGAAATTCGATAGCTAAATTTCATACTGTGAAACCTTCCCAGAAAAGGAGACATTCCTTTCAATTCATCTAAGGGGTTAGGGGGAGGAGGGACCAGGAAAGTGTTATTTATACACAGAGTGTAGAGTCTCAGGTTTCTCACCCATAGATGTCAGCAGTGAGCAATAGTAGCCTGAAGTCCTCAGAGAGAGAAATAGCATGCCTATACATAGCTGCACTGGATAGGGAAGATGTGGTCATATATACAACGGAATATTACTCAGCCATCAGAAAGGATGATTACCCAACATTTGCATCAACATAGATGGAACTGGAGGGGATTATAAGTGAAATAAGTCAAGCAGAGAAAGACTATTATCATATAGTTCCACTCATATGTGGAACATAAGGAACAGCATGGAAGACCAGAGGGGAAGGGAGGGAAAACTGAAGGGGGGGGAATCAGAGAGGGAGACAAACCATGATAGACTCTGGACTCTGGGAAACAAACTAAGGGTTTCAGAGGGTAGGGATGTGGGGAGATGGGGTAGCCGGATGATGGGTATTAAGGAGGGCATGTGTTGTGATGAGCACTGGGTGTTATATGCAACTATTGAATCATTGAACACTACATCAAAAATTAATGATGTACTATATGGTGGCTGACTGAACATAATAAAAAAAAAGATAACTGCACTGGTACTTTTCGATTTTACAGACTTATACAATGGCAGGATGGGAAGAGGGGAAAATATTATTCCCTTGTTGTAAGCTGGGCATGCCATTCAGACATGCATGGGTTGCTCTCCATACCAGTCTCTTCTGTAGAGGAGAGAGAAATACAGTGTAGCTGGGAGGAGATGGGCTCCTCATGGTCAGAAGAGGCACACTTACCCAAAAGAGCAAGTTGAAGAAAAACAGAACGTACTTCAGCAATTTCAAGCCACTCATGCCCATGCTGGGATATTCTTACTCTAAAAAGTCAAAGGAAAAAAAGAGGAAGTAAGTCACCTGGCTCTGTACGGTGGCACCAGTGAATAGACAGCATAAATGTTCAGGGTTCAATATCTCCAGCATCACTTTGGGCTTGAGCTGTGACCCTCTTCTGGGAAGTTTCCCCAAACTCCCTGTTTTCCCAGACTCTGAACTCAGGTACCAATTGGTTTATCTCGGACACTCACTTTTGCTCCAATTCAGCAAGCCAAGAATGCTTATTACTGAATTAAGCACTGTAAAGAAAAGCAATAGGGCTGCTCTTGGAGGAGAGTGAGTCCCGGTAACACACACTAGACCAATGCTCAGAGACTAGTACTTGGGCATTTACTCAAGAAGGCAGCCCAAGGGTCAGGAATTAATCAGCTGCGGAGGTCAGTGACTTGATCAGCCAGTTCCTTAAATGCCTGAGATGCATGTATATACTACATTTGGTCCATAAACCACTCCACACGAAAATGGGGGAACACACCTATGTATGATTCATTCTTTTACTGAAGAAACATTTAAGATGTTTTTTGCTCTAGGTATTGTGGGAGATATAACTCTGACTACACAGTAGCTATCTTTCAGGAGATGTCAATCTTACAGAAGAGATAAAACTAGCTATCAAATATCCAATGGAGAAATGAAAAGATAGAAATGGGAGCTTGGTTTAAAAATATATATAATTTCATTTTCTCAGCAAGAACATTACTGTGCAAGGCCTCGTCGTCAATTCTAGCGATCTGTAAACACAATTTTGAGTTTTCTCTCAGACACAATTAGGTTCCACAGAGTAACTCATATTTTAAAACCACACATAAGATGGCTACATAAAGCAGAATTTCATTTTATTGGGTTTTTTCCCCATTAGAACTATGCCTTTTTTAGTACATAGATTGCTTGTACAATCCATTGCCTGTACCCTCTTAACAGTATCAAGGTATCCAGAAATCAGGGGTGCCTGGGTGGCTCAGTCATTAAGCATCTGCTTTCGGCTCAGGTCACGATCCCAGGGTCCTGGGATTGAGCCCTGCCTAGGGCTCCCTGCTCAGCGGGAGGCCTGCTTCTCCCTCTCCCACTCCCCCTGCTGTATTTGCGCTCTTGCTGCCTCTCTCTCTGTGTCAAATACATAAATAAATAAATAAATAAATAAATAAATAAATAAATAAATAAATCTTTTAAAAAAAAGAAGGTATCCAGAAACCAGGTGGTCTTGAGGGATAGGTCATCTAGGCTGTTGATAAGCCTGATGAGCTATTTATGTTCCCCAATAGAATAATCTCTGTTGAAAAGACCAAATATATATATTTATCTCATATTACTTTCCTTTTCCCTATTTTGTCCTCGTTCCCTTTCTCCTTCTTGTTTTGACCCTCAGGATTATTCTTAATTCTTCATCAATAGGTTAGCCGAGTTAGAATAAAACTGATTATATTATAAGTGTGTTCGTATATACTTGGGAGGTTAAAAAAAAAGTACGATGATTTACTACATAGGCTTTGAGGCCAAACTTGAATTCAACTCTCACATATGCCACTGAACAGCTATGTGAGATTTGGAAACTTATTTAACATTTCTAGTCACAATTTATTCCTATGTAAAATGGGGGTAATACTTACACCTCTTACGGTAGATGTGAAGATTAAATGATCTTACAACAGAGACTGATATATGACCATACTCAGTAAATGGAACCCATGATTATTTAGTCTTAAAGGAACTCTCTGGGAAGGGAGAAATGGAAGGATACTCTAAGGTTCTATTATGTGGTGTGATAATGCTACTTGAAGATAGACTGTGATGAATTAAAGATGTACAGTGTAAACCATAAGGCAGCCTCCAAAATAGCAAAACAAAAAATTATAATTAATAAGTCAGCAAAGGATAAGTAAATAAAACCTTAAAAAATAAACCAGCAATGGAATATTACTCAGCCATCAGAAAGAACGATTACACAACATTTGCAGCAACATGGATGGGACTGGAGGAGATTATGCTAAGTGAAATAAGTCAAGCAGAGAAAGACAATTATCATATGGTTTCACTCATTTATGGAACATAAGAAATAGGAAGATCGGTAGGAGAAGGAAGGGAAGAATGAAGGGGGAGTAATGAGAAGGGGGAATGAACCATGAGAGTCCATGGACTCTGGGAAACAAACTGATGGCTTCAGAGGGGAGGGGGGTGTAGGAATAGGATAAACTGGTGATGGGTAGTAAGGAAGGCACGTATTGCATGGTGCACTGGGTGTTATACGCAAAAAAATGAATCATGGAACATTACATCAAAAACTAAGGATATACTGTATGGTGACTAACATAACATAATAAAAATTATTATTAAAAAAAGCCAACAAAGGAGATAAATTTTTTTAAAAAAATACTGGATTATTTGAAAGAAGTCGGGGGAAAAAAAGAGGAAAAAGGAAACTGCTATGGTCTGAATGTTTGTGTCTTCACAACATTTACATGTTGAAATCCTAACGCCCATGATGGTGTAAGGAGGTAGGGCTTTTGGGAGGCAATTAGGTCATGAGGGTGGAACCCTCCTAAATGAGATTCTAGGTCTTATAAAAGAGACCCCAGAAAGCTTCCCGCTCCTTCCATCTTGTGAGGGCACAACAAAAAGTATGCAACCCAAAAGGGTGGCCTCACCTGACCATGTTAGCATCCTGGTCTGGGACTTCCAGTCTCCAGAACTGTGAGAGATAGAGTTCTGTTGTTTGGAAATTACCCAGTCTGTAGTATTGTTATAACAACCTGCACAGACTAAACAAAAACAAAGAACAGATGGGGAAAATAGAAAACAAATAGGAAGATGGGACAAATAGAAAACAAATATGCTCAACTGTAACCATATCAATAGCAAGTAAATGAAATGGTCTAAGTTCTCCAGGTATGTCCCAATTGGGTCAAAGAACATTTAGTAATGAATTATCAGAAAAAGAAGAAAACAATCCCATTTAAAATTGCATGAATAAGAATAGAATGCTTAGGAATAAGTTTAACCAAAGTGGTAAAAGATCTAGACACTGAAAACAAGACATTGATGAAAGAAATGTTAAGAAGACACAAATAAATGGAAAGATAGTCCGTGTTCCTGGATTGGAAGAAGTAATATTGTCAAAATGTCTACACTACCCAAAGTGATCCACAGATCAAATGCAATACCTATAAACATTTCAGTGGCATTTTTCACAGATACAGAATAAACAATCTTAAAATTTATATGGAACCACAGAGGACCCTGAATAGCCAAAGGAATCTCAAGGAAGAAAAACAAAACTAGAAGCATTACACTTCCTGATTTCAAATTATATTATATTACAAAGCTATGGTAATCAAAAATAAATAAATCCATGCATATACAGTTAATTTATTTATAGCGAAGAAGCCAAGAAGATACAATGGGGAAAAGATAGTCTCTTCAATAAATGGTGTTGGGAAAACTGGTCAGCCGCAAACAAATGAATGAAGACAGGCCACTACCTTACACCAGTCACAAAAATAAAATAAAAATGGATTATAGACTTGATACAAAATAGTGATTCAACGGGGCACATGTACCCCAATGTTTATAGCAGCAATGTCCACAATAGCCAAAATATGGAAAGATCCCAAATGCCCATCTACAGATGAATGGATAAAGATGTGGGAGATATAGATATATCGATATATATATAATGGAATATTACCAAGCCATCAAAAAGACTGAAATCTTACCATGTGCAACAATGTGAATGGAACTAGAGGATATTATGCTAGGTGATATAAGTCAGTCGGAGAAAGATAAATACCATATGATTTCACTTTCATATGGAATTTAAGAAACAAAACAGATGAACATAGGTGAAGGGAAAGAAAAATAAAATAGATAAAAACAGAGAGGGAAGCAAATCATAAGAGATGCTGAACTCTAGGAAACAAACTGAGGGTTCCTGGAGGGGAGGTAAGTGGGAGGATGGAATAATTCAGGATGGGCATTAGGGAGGGCACTTGATATAATGAGCACTGGGTGTTATATGCAACTGATGAATGACTAAATTCTACACCTGAAACTAATGCACTATATGTTACCTAACTGAATTTAAATAAAGAATTAAAAAATGGATTATAGACTTGAATGTAAGACTTGAAATCTTGACATTGGCCTTGGCAAAGATTTCTTGGATATCACACCAGAAACAAAGGCAAAAAATGCAAAGATAAACGAGTGGGTCTGCACAGCAAAGGAAACCATCAACAAAATGAACAGGCAACCTGCTTAGTGGGAGAAAATATTTGCATCATATATCTGATAAGAGATTAATATTCACAATATATAAAGAACTCATACAATTCAATAGCAAGAAACAAAAACAAAAATCTGATTTACAAATGGCCAGAGGAAGTGAATAGACATTTTTCCAAAAAAGACATACAAGTGGACAGCAGGTATAAAAAAAGAAGCTCAACATTACTAATCATCAAGATAGAAAATGCAAATCAAAACGGCAGTGAGATATCACCTCATATCTGTTACAAGGTCATCATCAAAAAGACAAGATACAACAACTGGTGAGAGGATATAGAGAAAGACAGCCCTCGTGAATCATTCATGAGGCTGTAATTTGGTTACAGCCACTATGAAAAACAGCATGGAGGTTTCTCAGAAAATTAAAAATAGAACTACTATACAATCCAGCAATTCCACTTCTGGGTATATATCAAAGGAAAGGTAATCATGGTCTCAAAGAGATATCTGCACCCCCACATTCATTGTAGCATTCATTATTTATAATAGCCAAGACCTGAAAACAACCTATGCCCATTGACACTTAATTTTGAAAAAATGTGGTCTAGGGATGCCTGGGTGGCTCGGTTGGTTGGGCATCTGCCCTTGGCTCTGGTCATGTTCCCGGGATCCTGGGATTGAGTCCTGCATTGGGCTCCTTGCTCAGTGGGGAACCTGGTTCTCCCTCTGCCTCTGCTCCCCCTGCTTGTGCTCTCTTTCTGACAAATAAATAAAATCTTATAAAAATGTGGTATAAATATACAAAAGAGTATTATTCATCCATGAGAAAGAAGGAAATCCTACCATTTGTGACAAGGTGGACCTTGAGGGCATTCTCTCAAAACTCAGAAGGCAAACAATCCAATTTGAAAATCGACAAAAGAAAAAAATGGACAAAAGATCTGAACAGATAGTTCACCAAAGAAGATACATGGATGGAGAATATGTACATGAAAAAGTACTCTACTTCATTGATCATTAGGGAAATATAAACTAAAAGCAACATGGACAGGACTGGAGGAGATAATGCTAAGTGAAATAAGTCAAGCAGAGAAAGACAATTATCATACGGTTTCACTCATTTATGGGACATAAAGAATAGCAGGGAGATCGGTAGGAGAAGGAAGGGAAGAATAAAGGGGGGGTAAACAGAAGGGGGGAATGAACCACAAGAGACTATGAACTCTGGTAAACAAACAGGGCTTCAGAGGGGAGGGTGGTGAGGGATTGGGATAGGCTGGTGATGGGTACTAAGGAGGGCACGTATTGCATGGAGCACTGGGTGTTATACGCAAGTATTATACGCAAGTAATGAATCATGGAACGCTATATCAAAAACTAATGATGTACTGTATGGTGACTAACATAACATAATAAAAAATTTAAAAAAATAAATAACTTGGCAGTATTCAAGAAGAGTGTATAGATAGTACATTAATAAAAATGTGTGCATGGCAAGAAAAAAATGAGATACTGCTACCTACCTCCTAGAGTGACTAAAATTAAAAACAAAGACAAAAAAACTGGCTGTACTGGGGGGTTGATGAGGATGTGGTTGGTGAGAATGTAAAATGATATATCCACTTTCAAAAACGTTTTGCCAGTTTTGTGACAAGTTAAACACATACTTGTCATATGATTTAGCCAGTCCACTCCAAGGTATTTACCAAGCGAACAAAAAGCATATGACCATACAAAGACTTGTACAGGAATGTTCATTGCAGTTTTATTTGTAATAGCCAAAACCCAGAAACAACCCAAAGGTCCACCAACAGATAAATGCAAAAACAAACTGTGACAGAACTACCAAATGGTATGCTACCATTTGGAATAAAAAGAAGTGAACCATTGATACACAACACAATATAGATGAATCTCAAAATAATTATGGTGAATGAAAGAAGCTAGACAAAGAAAAGAGTACATACTGTATGATTCCAGTTATATCAAATTTTAGAAATGAAAGTAATATATAGCAACAGAAAGCAGATCAATGATTGGGGATAGACAACAATTGTTGGAGAGGATGCGGAGAAAGAGGATTCTTCCTACACTGTTGGTGGGACTGCAAGTTGGTACAGCCACTCTGGAAAACAGTGTGGAGGTCCCTTAAAAAGTTAAAAATTGAGCTACCCTATGATCCAGCAATTGCACTACTGGGTATTTACCCCAAAGATACAGATGTAGTGAAGAGAAGGGCCAGATGCACCCCAATGTTCATAGCAGCATTGTCCACAATAGCTAAATCATGGAAGGAGCCGAGATGCCCTTCAACAGATGACTGGATTAAGAAGACGTGGTCCATATATACAATGGAATATTACTCAGCTATCAAAAAGAACGTTTTCTCAACATTTGCTGCAACATGGACGGCACTGGAGGAGATAATGCTAAGTGAAATAAGTCAAGCAGAGAAAGACAATTATCATATGGTTTCACTCATCTATGGAACATAAGAACTAGGAAGATCGGTAGGAGAAGAAAGGGATAAAGAAAGTGGGGGTAATCAGAAGGGGGAATGAAGCATGAGAGACTATGGACTCTGAGAAACAAACAGGGCTTCAGAGGGGTGGGGGGTGGGGGAATGGGATAGGCCTGTGATGGGTAGTAAGGAGGGCACGTATTGCTTGGTGCACTGGGTGTTATATGCAAGTAATGAATCATGGAACTTTACATCAAAAACCAGGGATGTACTGTATGGTGACTAACATAATATAATAAAAAATATTATTATAAAAAAATTATTGGGGATAGAGGCAGAAGAAAGTGGTGGTGGTACGGGAGTTAGGTAAATAAAAGGAGAATAGGGACAGTCAGGAAAAGGCAAAAGACCATGAATAATCTTTTAGAAGTGATGAATGTTTGTTATTTTGATGTAGTGATTTTTTTTATGTATGAGACATCTATCATGTTCTATTCATGTAAGCCATCTGATGTTTAAAAATAATTATGGAATACAGCACTTTTAGATAAATTACAATATATGGTGATTTTTTAAAAGATTTTATTTATTTATTTGGCAGAGAGATAGGGAGCACAAGTAGGCAGAGCGGTAGGCAGAGGAAGAGGGAGAAGCAGGCTCTCCACTCAGCAGGGAGCCCAAAGTGGGGCTTGATCCCAGGACACTGGGATCATGACCTGAGCAGAAGGCAGCTGCTTAACCAACTGAGCCACCCAGGCGCCCCTTGATGTAGTGATGGTTTTGTGTGTGTAAGTGTATGTCAAAAAGTCCTTCCTAATTTGCCCCCGTCCATCTCTCCAAATTGATGGCAACATTCCCTGGCTTATATTTTATTTTTTATTTAATTTATAAAAGCACTTTAGATATGAATGATATGTAAAAATACTGTACATACCAACATATACAACTCGATGAGTTTGGGATAAGTGTACACTCATGAAACCATCACCACCATCAAAACCATAGACATATTCATAATTTCCAGAAGTTTCCTCCCATCCCCACTCTTGTTATTTTTATTTTTTGTGATATTAATATTTAATGGAAGATCTACTCTCTTAGAAAATTTTGAAGGTACAATAATGCATTGTTAGCTATGGTCACTATGCTGTATAGTAGATTTCAGAACTTATTTATTTTGTGCAACTGAAACTTTGTACCCTTTGACTGTCACCTCCCTATTTACCTTTATCCCAAGCTGGTAGCAACCATCATTTGACCCTATGCTTCCATGACTTTGACTATCTTATATCCCGCATATAAGTGACACTATACAGTATTTGTCTTTCTCTGTCATGCTTATTTCACTTAGCATAAAGTCCTCCAGGTCTCTCCGTGATGTCACAAATGTTAAGAATTCCTTCTTTTTTAAGGTTAAATAATATTCCATTGTATGTACCACATTTTCTCTATTCATTCATGTGTTAATGAACATTTAGATTGGTTTCATATGGCTTTTGTGAATAATGCTGCAAAATTGGAATGCAGGTATCTCTTTGAGATCCTGATTTCAATTCACTTGAGCATATACCCAGAAGGGGGATCGCTGGATCATACGGTAGTTCTATTTTGAACTTTTTGACGTACCTCTACAGTGTTTCCCATTAGGGCTGTACCAACTTATATTTCTACCAACAGTGCACCAGGTTTCATTTTCTCCACATCCTTGTCAACACTTTTTTTTTCAATTATTCATTTGTTATTTATGGTGGGAGAAGAACAATCGTTATTTTTGTTTGTTTGCATCAAGTTTTTATTTAAATTCTAGTTAGTTAACATATAGTGTAATATTGTTTTTGAGAGTAGAATTTAGTGATTCATCACTCACAACACTCAAGGCTCATCACAAGTGCCCTCCTTAATGCCCATCCCCCATCTAGCCCATCCCCACCCCCTCCCCTCCATCAACTTTCAGTTTGTTCTCTATAGTTAAGACTCTCTTATGGTTTGCCTCCCTCTCTTTTTTTCCTTCCTTACTCTATGTTCACCTGTTTTATTTCTTAAATTTCATGTGAGTGAAATCATATACTCTAGCTCTATCCAAGTCGTTGCAAATGGCAAGATTTCATTCTTTTTTTAAATATATTTTTTATTTAAATTCAATTAGCCAACATATAGTACATTAGTTTCAGATGCAGAGTTCAGTTATTCATCAGGTGCAAATAACACCAGGTGCTCATCACATCACATGCCCTCCTTAGTGCCCATCACCCCAAAGATTTCATCTTTCTGATGGCTGAGTAATATTCCATTGTACATCTATACCACATCTTCTTTATCCATTCACCAGTCGATGGACACATGGGTTCTTTCCATAATTTGGCTACCGTTGATAATGCTGCTGTTTTAAAATCTAGCAATCAACATTGACTACTTATGTCAGTGCCTCCTTTTTTACCTGTGCTCATGGGGTTCTTTGCTGGAATTTGCTGCTTTCTCTTCCTCTAACCCTTTAGTTTGGTTAGCCACTATTCATCCTGACACTCAACTCCACTGTCACTCTTCCAGGAAGCCCTCTCTGATTGTATCTATTTCTCTGCACCCAACCCACAAGGAGTGCCCGTAATACCCACACATCTCGGTTATTGCACTAGCCTCTTTGTTTTATAATTATCTCTTTCCTCTCTAGAATGTGAATTCCTTGAGGGTGGGAGTTTATTCATCTTTGAATCCTTGAGATCTAACACAGTCTAAGACTGTTCAGTAAGCCTTTGTCAATTAAAGAATCTGGTTTGATGGAACGAACATGACACTGCAGCATCAGAAGCCCCGGGCTTGACATTTATTCTGCCAATAGACTAATCTTTTGGATGTGGGCAGATAACTTACACAGAAGATTGGGCCAGATGCCTCCTAGGGTCACCGCCACCCCAACATCCTGGGAACCTGTGATCGCTGCTTCAGTCCCCTGTAATCAAATGGTCCACAGAACACCAACGAATGAAGCACTCTCCCTACTGATTTTTCCCCTCACAGATGGGAAGAAGCACCTCTTCTTTCTCCTTCCCTGATTTGCCATGTGCTCAGACTCCCACTGGTTGAAGGAGAAAGCTGCCCATTTGGTGAAGATTGTCACTGCTTCTAGCACGTGCGTGGCCCCAGCTTTCCTATTAACCCAGACAGAATGACATTCCGTTTCCCCTTGCTTTCTTCATTGTGACCACATCAGCTCTTGGGCTCCTGCCCCTTCCAACCCAACGGTCTGGAAGAACTGACACAATGAATCATGAAATGCTACCCCAAAGCTAACGATGTACTGTATGGTGACTAACATATCATCATAATAAAAACAAGTTAAAAAGAAAAAAGAACTAACGCCTCTGCAGTCAGACCCTGCGGCATGACTCATGGCTCAGTGAAGAAAGTCCCTGACGTCAGCTTCCAGGAAACCCCTGTGACCAAACTCCAGTTAACTGTGGCCAGGGATGAAGTTCACTTTTCAGTTCCCTCCAAACAAAGATCCTGGGCTAGTAAACTGTCTTGTGGATTTCTAGTTCAATCACTCCTTTTTTTTTTTTGGCCCATTTTTGCAGGGCCATCATATCTAGTCCTGAATTCAATCAAGAAGTAGCTAAGGTTGGGACAGAAGCTTCAAGAAGCTATCGATTCCGCCCAGCCTCATGTGATCCAATCTTGGAGCCATGACAAGACAGGTCCGGTGTTATGCAGACTATTATATTTATGAGATGTTAATTCATGTTCCCCAAACGGAAACGAGCAAACAAACAAAACCATAGGGAATGAAAGGAATCCGTGGTAAAATCATTTTGAAAGTAAATAGGATTAAATAAATATAAAAGAAAAAGCAATAAAGAGTTCTTTTAATGAATGACTTCCGAGAAACTCGATATATGCTAATATAGATTGTTACAGCAAACTTATTCTTTTTTTTTTAAAAGATTTTATTTATTTATTTGACAAAGAGAGACAGCGAGAGAGGGAACACAAGCAGGGGGAGAAGCAGGCTTCCCGCTGAGCAGGGAGCCCGATGCAGGGCTCGATCCCAGGACCCTGGGATCGTGACCTGAGCCGAAGGCAGACGCTTAATGACTGAGCCACCCAGGCGCCCCCTGCAAACTTATTCTTATTTTGAAGATTACTTATAACCGCTCAGAGAACACAGTGTTCTGCGGAATACAGTTTGATAAACACTAGTAATGGAATCAGACAGATCTAGTTTTGCATTCTGGCAGGGCTACATGCCAGAAATGTGGCCTTGGGCAACTTGTGTAACCTCTCTTTCACAATTTCCTCATCTTTAAAATGGTGATGTTCACATGCAGTTCACACGTGGTTCAAGGGGTTAAATGAGAACATTTTCTGGATGGCTCAGCATCAGAGTGCCTGGTTCAGGGAACACCGTCTAAAAGATCCAGTTTAGAGCTTCCCTACCACTCCATTCATATGACCAACCCTGGACTTTCTGCTAGATGTTCAGGAATAAAATACATTAGGGGCCAGAAGGCCTTTAATGATTTTTTGCTTGTTTCATTTTTTGGCAAATACCTAAAAAAAAAAAAAAAGGTTTTGGGCACCCTCTGTAAAAAAAATCCAAACAATAGAGAAAGTACAAAGTCGAAAGCATAAAGTCTTCTGAACTCTCATGTCCCAGAGATAACCATCATTGATATTTTTGGTGTACAGCTTCCCAGACATTTCTCGATATACAGATCTATTTGCCAACTTACATAGAAAAACAAGGTATTCAGTCAGGTGACTACTGGCTTCCTATCCCCTTCTTCACAGGGCCTGTGAAGGTTTTTGGTTCATCAGTGAAGAACGGTGGGACCTTGATTAACAAAAGAATTTTCTAAATAGGAATGAAAATCTGTTCTCTATGAGAGTCCCCCAAATAAGGGCAAAATAAATTTAAATAGATGATAGAGTTCACCGAAGCCTGCAAAACGCTGAATGCTTCATGAACGTATCTTATTTATAATCTTCCTATCAACCGCTAACGTAGGTGTCAACAGCTCCGCTTTGCAAACAGGAAATCCAAAGCTCAGGCAGCCCATGTAATGGGCACAAGTTCTCCCAGCTAATGAACAGCAAACACAGGGCATGAGGCAAGGTCTCTCAGGCTCCCAGCCCACCTTCCTTCCGCTGCCCCGGGCTCCATTTTACACCTCTCGCTTCCCAGCCTGACTCACCCCCTGCAGTGTAATGAGCCTTGGAGGCCTCCTTCCATTTTTCAGAGTGAACCCCTTAGAGCAGTGGCTGAGGAGAAATGGGGGTTATGAAGGTATGTCTCTCTGAGGGAGTAATAAGCAATCACAAGAAGAGAGGTGATACTAAAAGCAAACCAAACCAAACCATCAACATTTATCCATTAGTCTCCTCTCATCTCTCCATCCCTTGGTCAAAGGAATGTGCTTGTCATTTTAGTCCTCCCCAAAATTGTGATCTGATGAAAGCTTTTTCCTTTTCAAAGATGTTATCAGGGAGAGAAATTGCGATTTGTAGAAGAAGAGAGAAAGGAGAAAGAAGCAAAGAAGAGAGAAAAAATGAGGAAAGACAAATCCAGATGATGTTGGAGGCTCATTTCCTAGAGGTTCTCTTTCCTTACCCTAAAAATATGTAGAATGTTGCTGTGGAGGGTGCCTGTCCTGGAGACCCATCTATGGTTTGTTCAGGCGAGCTATGTCCAGCGTCAGCAAGGCTCTCTGTGGGCTAATAAAAGCCACTTCTGAAGTATTCCCATCAAAAGTCTGAATAACCTGAATCTAGGCATGAAGAAATACGAGACAAGCCAAATAGAGAGACATTCTAGAAAATAGCTTGCCTGTCGCTTCAAGAATATCAGTCTCATGAAACACAAGGAAAGACTCAGGAACTGTTCCAGGTAGAAGGAGACTAAAGAAACAGGACAGTTAAAAGCAAGGTATGTTTAGAGATTTCCGATCACTATAAGGATACCAATGGGCAACTGATAGAATCTGAATAAAATCTATAGGTTGGTAACAGTATTGTATCAGTGTTAATTTCCTGATTTTGATCATTATAAAGTGGTATGTAAGAGAACGTTTGTGTTCATAGGAGATACACAGTAGGGGCACCTGGGTAGCTCAGTCAGTTAAGCGTCTGCCTTCAGCTCAGGTCATGATCTCAGGGTCCTGGGATTGAGTCCCAGGTAGGGCTCTCTGTTCAGCAGGGAGTCTGCTTCTCTCTCTCCCTGTGCCCCTCCCCCCTCGTGCTCTCTCTGTTTCTTTCTGTCTCTCTCACTCTCGCTCTGCACTCTCTCTCTCTCAAATAAATAAATAAAAATTTTAAAAAAGTACACAGTAAAGCACTCTGTGGGAAAGGATATCATGCCAACAATTACTCCCAAATGAGAAAGCCAAGGAAGGATAAAGAAAATGTGATAAACTGTTAATATTTGGGAAATCTAGGTGAAAGGGAGGGTGCAGAAATTCCTGGTACTAGTTTTGCAAGTTTTCTGTAAGTCTGAATGGAGAGACAGAACGTTGAATATGAGTAAATGATCTAAGGAATTCTGATCTTTAAGTCATTACATCATGATCCCTAATGGCATAAATACTGAGATTCCACGAGAGCTGTTTTTAGAAGAACAAACCACGGGATAATTCTTTAAGGTCTCTATTTTTTTTTTAAAGATTTTATTTATTTATTCGACAGAGATAGAGACGGCCAGTGAGAGAGGGAACACAAGCAGGGGGAGTGGGAGAGGAAGAAGCAGGCTCCCAGTGGAGGGGCCCAATGCGGGGCTTGATCCCAGGACCCCGGGATCACGCCCTGAGCTGTAGGCAGACGCTTAACCGCTGTGCCACCCAGGTGCCCCTAAGGCCCCTATTTTGCTCCTGATAGAGAGTGAGTATTAAGCCACGAGTTCAAATTGAAAAGAGGTGAGGTATCAAAATAATTTCTCACTCCCATTCCTCAATCTAGTTCTTCTGAAATATAAAATGGCAAACAAAAGTGTGACAAATTAAATATATTTCAAATATTTCATTTGCTAGCATATTAACTTCAGGTCAGTTGGATTTATGATTAAATTGTATTTTTTTATGTTTGTTTATATTAAAATGCACTGGAAATGTATGTAAACAAAGAACACAGTCTACCGATGTCTATTTAATAGGAAGTTTATAAGAAAAGGAGTATAGTGTGTAATGGGGAGGAAAGAGCATTCCACAGAGAATCAGGAATTACTATTTAACTAGTTTTATGACTTCAGACAAGTTTCACCTTACCTGGAAAATAAGCGGTTTGGAATGTTCTAAGAATAGCTAGTATTTACTGGGCTCTCACTACGAGTTGAACACAGTATTTGAACCTAAGTAATCCCGAATTGCATTTAAGTAACAACATTCTAACACTGGGACAATAGGGCTCTTATTTTAAATGATGATAGAAATGTATCCTTGCGGCCCCTTTTCCTTTACAACAGTTCTTGGCCACAGCTGTGAGGTGCTGAGGGTCCTGTTTGGGAAGGTACGGTTGTGTGTGCTGGTGACCTGGGGAATGAAGACTGGACTTGGCTCTATATTCCAACACAGAGATCCATGGCCTCCACTCTGGGAGCGCCCCCCAATGGCCTTGGAGAGGGCTTCCTTCCTCTCAAAGCCTGCATCCGGACAGCTCCCCACACTCACCCTCCAGCTGCAGTCCTTGCCTCCACTGGCCCAGCCTCCATCCCCGGAGGCCCGTTCTGTGTAGCGGTCTTGTCTCTCTGACCCTCTGCTTTGGTGCTCTGTCCCTGCAGTGATCGCTGGGCCCCCGAGCCTGCTGAGGTCAGGCACCCAGCCTGCAGGCCCAGGGAGATCTGCACACACTAGGCGCTCACTCGGTATGGGAAGTACTGGGGGAGGACTAACGTAGGAACACAAACCAAACCACTTTAACTAAATCAACACAGTGTTTCCTGGAACAGAAGCTGAGAGGCAGTGGCCGTAACCTCACAAAGAGCCCCAAACTTTGCCCTAACTTGGGGGAAATCGAGATTAAGGAGTAAGAGACCTGCCCCTTCACGCTCATTTCAAGCCACAGTGCATCAAGTCTGATGTCTCAGGCACAGCCACGGCCTGGTCTAGACCTTGGACCTGCCAGGCTTGTTGACTCTTGCCTCTCACTTTCAGGTGCTGGGTTCTAGAACCCAGTAGGAGAGAGATTTCCACTTCCTGTGCTCCTGCTCCCTTGCTTACTCTCATCTCAAACGCGTCCGGGGGGCGGGTCACACTCTTGGAGTGTGCACGTGTTGTGCTCCATCTGGAACGCTGTTACCCCTAGTCTCCAAAGCAAACTCGTGCTTCTTTGAAAATGAACCCGAGCAGTCACTTCCTCTCCGAGGCCTGCTCCTTCCTATGCTCCTCCCACATTGCGTGCACGCTCTTCCTCCAGTAAAGATCACATTGTGCTTAGTGCTGTGTCGGTGTGTTGTGTCTATATCCCACGCCAGAATCCACAAACACTTTGAGGTTGATAAGTGTGTCAGTTATCCCCGTGTCCCCGGGATTTAGCACCATGCCTTGTCGTTCGTAAGCTGTGGGGTGGGACTGAAAAAGGGGAAGAGGCTTCAGATGGGGAGTCTGAAGCCCTCTGGGTGGTCAGAGGTCAACCTGAGGACTCCAGAAACCAAAGACCAGTGGAGTTTGACCTTGCCCGTTTGTGCAGGTCAATTATTGAAGGTGAAGTAGCTTCACAGCCGTCGGGGGGGGGGGGCTGTCTTGGGCTTGAATCAGGCATAAAGGTGCCTGATCCTTTCACTCAAAAGCTGAGTGCTCTTAATTTGGCCCACACAGAAAATAACACAGGAAATCAAGCTTCAGTTCAGCCTCTGTTCCAAACCAACCGCGATTTCAAAACAGCGCAGTTTCCGGTGGAGATTGAGAAAGCAAAACTTCTTTGTTTAGCCAGCCGCTAAGACTGCGTTTGCTCAATTCTCTTCCAGGGCACTGGTATCTCTTAAGGGCAGGACTATTTTCAGGACAAATCTCTACCATGCTATTTTTGTCTCCCCACCAGAATCTTCCAAAGCACGGTGCCTGGCCCCAGGAGGCGCTTAATATAAGATTATTAAATGAAGTCATTAAAAAGTCTGGTCTTGGGGCACCTGGCTGGCTCAGTCGGTAGAGCACGCGACTCTTGATGTCATGGTTGTAAGTTCGAACTCCACGTTGGGCGTAGAGATTACTTAAAACTAAAATCTTAAGGGGCGCCTGGGTGGCCCAGTTGGTTAAACTTCTAACTCTTGGTTTCAGCTCAGGTCATGATCTTGCAGTTGTGGGATCAAGCCCTGCCTCGGGCTCTGTGCTCAGTGCCTGCTTAAGATTCTCTCCCTCTGCTCCAACACCCCTGCCTCCTCCACCCCGCCCCCGCCCAACCACACACTCTCTCTCTCAAATTAATAAATACATAAAATCTTTTTTAAAATCTTAAAAAAATAAAATAAAAAATCTGGTCTTTATTTTTAAATTCATGGCTTAGTGGCCCCTGAGGTGCTTTGGGAATCAAGAGCCCTCGGTGGCCTTGCCATTCCTCACTGTTAGGTTGGTAAGTAATGGTCCTTGAGGGCTTTCCTCTCCCCCTAGGGCATAATCAGTGGAGATTCCTGCAGGTCTTAGAAGGAGAAAGCTCTGATTGAGTGTTTCCTGTGGTCTCCTCACCTCCAGTCATGACTACGGTGATCACAGAAAGCCAGGACCAAAGCTTGACTTTGAGTTTCTGAGTCCATGAGACCACATTCACTCGTTACAGGGCATGAATTAGAAATCATTACAATATCAAATTTTGTTGGTTGGTGCATGTCGTATTATATTTATCAATAGTTATGTTTTGTACACCAAGGACAAGTTTATTCGGCAGAACCCTGAGGACCACAACGTTCTTCCTGCTGTTTGAAAACAATCAATCAAAGCAACTCGTAGGGGTGTTCAGCTTTTACCTCTTGACAAGCAGACAGTGAGCATGCCCTGTGCTCCTGACTCTGAACTACGTATTGTCATTTGCAGCTGTCCTTCTATTTAGTGGCTTTGAGGAATCGCAGTGAGAGTCATGAAAATTGGTCAAATTCAGAACTGCCGTCTCCCAGCTGCCATTCTAAAGGGCTCTGGCCGTCAGTTCCCTCCTCACTCTAAAATCACGAGATTAATCTTTTAAGAGACCTGAGCATGTATGAAATCTCCCCAGCGTCACATCCCACAGAAGGCTCCAGGCATCAGAAATGACTACATACAGAAATTCAAGTTCTGAAGCATGTAAACCCGTGAATGCCCTGACCCAAAGAGGTATCAGATAATGGGAACCTGGTTAGTGAAAAGTCTTTATGGCCTGCTTGTCTTTTGAGAGGTGCCAGCATCTTTGATCTTTTTAATTTCCTGCACTAAATATTTGTGAAATGGAAGTTGCAGGAGATTTTAGGCTTACTGAAGAGGTGTATGGACAATCCTAGAAACCCTATCCCACGTAATATGGTTCAGGTCTTGTCAAGCCAGATTAAAATATCACCACGCTTACCTTTCGCAGGCACTCTTCCTCAGTCCTTTAGGCAGGATCGGTGATTATCCTTGAGGTGGTCACAACGAGGCTGGTAACACGGATGTCCGGGGCTATTTGTGTAAAAGGAGAAGTGAAGGGAAAATAAATGTGTTCACACTGTGACAACAGGAAGCCCAGCTGACGAGAGGGAGGAAGTGAGGCTGGGCCTGCTCTCTTTACCTTAGAGATGCAATCCTTCCCCTGTGGCTTTTTAGACACCTACTCCCATGACCCACCCAAATATGTAAGCTTGTTTCTATGAAACACAGGAAAAGTCAAAGACCAAGCTGGTCCAGGCACTCATCAGTGAGCCCTGGCAGGTTCTGGGGTGATTTCGGCATTGATTTCTGCCAAGAAAAAGTTAGTGCTTCTCAGTCGAGGGGGCACCTCAGAATTACGTGCAGATCTGTTCCAGAATAAGTATGCCTGGCCCCCCGTTTGGTAGATGGAAACTGGAATAGAACCCAAGAACAATTATTTTAAAAAATTTTCTAAGACGGAGACAGGAGTATTTCTTAAGCCACTTGGCCTTCTCCCCACCCTCCCTTCAGCTGCCTTCCAGAAGAACTCTAGTTTCCTGGTGGATTGGGATGCCATTTTCAGACTTCTGTGTCTCAGAAGCTGGACTTTCCTTGTGTAAGGATATTGTAAGGGTAAACTCCAAGGCACAATCCAAGGGACACTGGTTGAAATGATTTGGTTAGTAAAGGGAGCCCCAGGTTTAGAGCCCGAAGTTCTGAGCTTCAATCCCAGCTTTATCTCTATTAGCTCTGTGGCACTGAGCAAATTTCAATCTCTCAGCTTCAGTTTATTAATAGTAACATCTAATAATAATCCTGTTAGATAGTTACTGCTATTTCCCAATTAGTAGATGAGAAAACAGAGGCTCAAAGAGCCTACATATTTAGCCCAAGATTATACAGTTAAGAAATAGAGTTGGGGGTGCCTGGGTGGCCCAATCAGTTGTGTGACACACTCTTGATTTCAGCTCGGGTCATGATCTCAGCATCCTGGGATTGAGCCCCACATTGGGCTCCCTGCTCCGCGGGAACCCTGCTTCTCCCTCTCACACTCCCCTTGCTTGTGTTCCCTGTCTCGCTGTCAAATAAATAAATAAAATCTTAAAAAAAAAAAGAATCTGCTTATCCCTCTCCCTGTGCACCTCCCCCTGCTTGTGCTTTCTCTTTCTCTCCATCTCTCTCTCTCTTTAAAAATAAATAAATAAATAAAATCTTCAAGAAAAAGTAAAAAAATAATAATAAATTTTAAAAAAAGGAATAGCAGTTGGGACTCAAATTCAAAGTCACAGAGAATGCTATTTTAGAAACCCTACCACCACCAGATTTTGAAAATTTTACTTCCAGTTTTCTCTCTACTGTGTCTACTGGGATTTTCTTAGCTTGAAACTGTTTGTGGCTAAGTGATAACCCCAACACATCCCTAGCCAGCTGTGAAATGTGGAACCTACCACTGAGCCATAATTTTTTTTTAATCTGATAAAGGAAGAAATGGACATTCTCCCCAGTGCTGGACTTAGAAACATTGTCTGGGAAGGCTAGCTTTCTTGTCTTCCTTCACCCTGACACATTCAGATTCTGGAATCACTTCTGACCAGGGCTGGCTTGTGGAAAATGCTGAGTTAAAGAGAAAATAGATCTTGACTGTGGAACGTGTCAGTCCTTCATATCCTCTAAGCGCACAGATTTTTTCCAAACATGTGATCGTGGAACAGCATGTGTGTGTGGGCATGGGTGTACGGTTTTTTCAGGGAACAGTTTTTCAGCATCACTGCACCATAGGAAACGCTGTTGTCAATTCTCCTCTCCTCGTCTGGCATCAGTCGGAGGAGTCGGTGCCCCTCACTCGGGTCTGCTGTCACCATGCGGCAGTCGAGGGGCTGAGAAAAGACTTCTTGCTTGGCTCCCATCTTCTGTGGCTTCCATTACTCTTTGTGCCAAAGATTCACAATCTGGGTTCTCACTGAGCTCCACGCAGGTCCCTGAAATCCAGTAGACAACATTCAGCTTAGGAAGCTGGGCATTCGCCTGTGGAAGGCTGCTCCTCTCCTGTATTCACCATCTCAAGGGAAAGGCCACTAACCGCCCTGTTGCCCAAGTCAGGCGCCCTCTTGGGCTACCCTCTGCCCCACATCGCGGCATATTATCACCCACCAAGTTCTGGAAATTGTACCTTTGCCTCAATATTTCTCCAATCAGGCAACTTCTCTCCAACTGCAGAACCACACGCTGGTCCTTCTCTCTCACCTGTTTCAGGGCATGCCAGCCTCCTTCCAGATCAGCTTGGATGTTTTCTCACTCAGCCCTGACAAAGAAAGCCTTTTAAAAATGATCGTTTAATCATGTCATTCCCCAGCTTACAACTCTTCAATGGTTTCCCCTTAGGTGTTTGGTTTTGTTTGGTTTTTGTTAAGTAAGGTCTACACGCAATGCATAAGAAGTGGTCCCCTTGTGCCAAAGACTCTAACTTCCACAAGAAAGTTATGACTGTCTTGTTAAGGTTTTATCTTCCTCCAGCTCAAGTGGGGATGGATACGTGAGACCCCAAGATGGTATGTGGCAAAAATGAAATAGGATTTCTTGCCCTCCTGCCTGAGCTCAGAGAGAGCAGGGTGACAGGTCTCTCTGCAAATACAGTTACTCTCTGTGTCATCTAAAGCGGCTATGAATTCCTCTCCTGAGCCCCCCATCCAGCCTTGACTGGACATCTACATCCCCTCCCACCCATCAGCAAGGACGGCACTGCCCTGGGACAAGAATCAGGAACTTCTAGATCATTGTGTATCATCCCCTTCGTTTCTCCTCAGAAGGGATCTAAATCAGGGTGACAAGAGGCTGCTTTCCAGGCCATCACTCCTAAGGCTCAAAGAACCAACATGTCAGGGTGTGGCCATGCTAACTTGGGGTCTCCAGTGCCCCACAAGCGCGGGCAACCTAGATAAGCCTGGGGATGTCATGGGCAAGTGTTGCTTTGAGACCCGACTTATGGGTGACAAGTCAGCTTTAGAGGGTTAAAAAATACCATGCAGATAACTGCGACACAAAATCACCCATGGAAGCTGGTCAACCCAGAAGCTGGGGCTTTCTCTAAATATTCCCTCCTTATTCTCTTCTGTCAGGGCACGCCAACTGTCCTCCGCCTTACAGGGCATAAATTCATGCAACTGTGAGCTTCTTGTGTTTGTGTATCTTTCCAGCAGAGAGAGGAAGGGAAGCTAAATTGAAAAGGTCTAGTTAAAAAAAAAAGTGGTGCGTGTGTATGTGTGAGTATATGTATATAGTAGCAAAACTCTTCATTCAAATAAAGCTTAAAATGGAACAGCCATAGCTAAGATAGAAGAAAGCAGAACTGCTCAGAGAACACAGGGGTGGGGCTCATTATCCCCCCTCCGTCCCTTTAGTGCCTTCTTGGCTTCTTTGCCCAGCCCTAAAGATCAAAAAGCACTGGTCCAGGGGGCCTGGCTCCTGGTTCCTTTGCCAGTGTTGGGGTTGGTTTTCAGCCGTGGGCCCACCGGTCTTGCAGTCCTCACTAGCTTGGAAAAAGTTTCATTTCCATGGCTCAATGGACATAGGAAGCCAGTTCCACATCCCACAGCTCCTCTTTCCCCTTTGTGGGGCTGGGAGTTGTGGCTTCCTGCAGAAAGGATAATGGGGAAAGGTTTTTCTCAGCAATTGTACTGGCCACAAACACCCTGAGGCTTCCTTACCAGATTTGAGGCTGTGAACCCGTAGCAGGTACCATGTGGGGCTTGGGGCTGGTGTGGGATGTCACCACTCTGTGCACCGGGATACACTACACGCTCTCCTAGCCAAGAATAGCAAAATGGTGATCCTACAGGCAATTCGGGCATATGCCGGCAGAGCTGCTTCTGGTCTCTGGGCAAGGAGAACAGCCAGAGATGTTTTAGGTGGTGCGGTATAGGGGGAGAGAGGCCTGGACTCAGAAACAGAAGTGCTGGATTCTAGTCTTTGTTCTATAATTACCCAGGGAAAGTCCACTTAATCTCCTAAGGGCTCACTTCCCTGTCTGTGAAAGAAAACAGACCAGGCAATCCACACATTCTCTCTGGGCCTTGACCATTCTGAACATTTATTACTTTATAATCACAAAAATGAATTCCTAAAATATAGTTATTTGGTTAGCATCTGGTGCCAAAGGCGGAACCTTCTAGTTCTTATCTAGCCTTCCTCTTCTTATGTAGCAGCAGTATGGAATAAGCGTGGCATTTCCTCCTGTATCGGAGAAAGGCTAGGATCCGTGAGTTCAGGTCACTTGCCCAAAGCATACTGCTAGAAAGTGGCAGAGCCAAAACAACAAATTTGCCCATGACACCAAAGCCTGCTTTCCTCTCCAGCTCTCCAGCTTCCCCGCAGAGTTAACGTGACCTTCTAATACGTGTTGCAATTTTGGATAATTGAAAGCTTACAACGTTTCCTTTCATCAGGAAGGCGGTAAGGTGATCTCTCAATTCTTTCCAGGTTTATTAAAGAAGGGCAAGAAGAGGGGCAAGAAGAGGGCAATTCTTCCTTCATAAAGCAAAGCCTGAGAATGTTTTCAGACGCCCAGGACAGGCTCCTACGTGCTGTTTCCCAGCCAGGGTTTTCAGTAACCTCCACAAAGGGTGAACATAATCTCTTTGCTTAAGTCAGAAAAAAAAAACCCAAAACGCTTCAAGAGAAAGGTATAGGCAAGACCTATTTGCATTGGGGGAACATAATCTGAGGAGCCAGAGGCAGGCAGTGTCTGAGGGCATGTTGCTGACCCCAGTTTTTCTACTCTGAAGTCAGCTCAGCTCTTTAGAGTTGTATGGAGCAAAGAGCGAACACATGCCCACCGCACCCTATGTTCCAAGTACTGAGAGCACATGCCAGCAGGAAGGGGAATGAGTGTGGGCAAGAGCCTGGCAGGGGGCCTGGCAGGAGGAGGTGGCCCTCGAAACAGAGCCCCAGCTCCCAGCTGAGCCTGCTGCTAGGGCAGCACGGGAGAAGGAGCGCTGCGGGGATTTTTGCGGGTCCTTTGCCAAGCCGCATCTCCCCAAACCTTCACCTCCCACCGTGAAGTTCTCCACTGCAAGGGATTAGAAAATGCTCTGCCTAGACCAAATCTACTCCAAAGAAGGAAACCGAAGCTCCAAATTCGCGATGGATAATTGGTATCTTATAATTAGAGCTATTATTATTTTAAAATAAGTTTATTTTTGGAGTCTTTTAAGGTTCTTGGCAAAATTGAGCGGAAAGTACGGAAAGCTCTTACATATCCTCGGCCCGCTGTGAGAATTAGAAGAAAACCTTGTTTAGAATGGAGTCAGGAGGCCAGCAGGGGGAGCTCTCACACACTACCTCTCTTGGTCAATTGCGGCCCCAACAGGAAGAGCTGGATACTTGGTTATCACTTTTTTACTATCCCTGCGGAAAGAAAAAAGGCTCTCCCCTTGCCTGGCCACAGCCCGCCCAATGAGAGACCGTCACAACCCAGCCAATGAAAAGTCACTACACTTCCAACTCCCAGTTTACCCCAATGAATATTCTGTTTAGAACAGCCTTCCCGACTTCCCACTTTCCTCTATAAAGGAGCCTTCCTCTCCTTCCTTCTCCTGACCTCCTGTGGTTTTGCTGCAACCTGGTTGTGGGAGATTGCAATTCTCCGCTAGTCTTAAACTCGTTTTTGTTGGCAAGATAACTGACAGTTTTCTAGTTAAGATCACCAGTACTTGGTGATCTGAAGCGGGATCCAGAGAAGATCCCCCAGCTCTGAGGCTGGTTCTCGAACAGGTTCCTGTACCCGCGGATCCAGCTGAGCTCCCTGCTTTCTTGCCCCGCCCCCCCGTGACTTAGAGGGTAAGTCTCCTAGATTTCAACTTCGTTCTCTTTTGTGTTTGAGATCCGCAGGCCTGTCACTAGGATGCCGTGAAGGCGCACACACAGGAGTTGGGTCTTCCCACAATGTCAGCCTTATTCAGTCATAACACAAGGTTAACAGAGCTGTAAAGCAGGTTCAGGAGTCCAAACTCAGTGACATCACATTAGGCACCTAACTTGACTTGATACATGCCACACAAAGCAAAGCCCAATACGGAGTCACACGACAGACAAGCTCCAATAAGGGGGAAGAGTTAACGAACCGAAGGTGGAGTCAGTCCCGGAGCGGGCAGTTGAGCCATCTGTTGAGTCTGGGTCAACCCTTGGCACTTACAGCTTATGTTCACGCAGTGGAAGCTTGGCTATGGTCAGAGAGCAATCGGGCAGAGCCTTTGGCCGCAGGTGCCTTTCTGATGTGGGCAGACATGGACGAGTCAGCTTCTGGAGAGTCTGACAGTTGGCTGCAGGAGTCCTCCTTTTTTAAAGGGGTCTAATCAGCCTTGGGGCTTTGCAGGTCTCTTCCGGTTCTAGTGATTCTCAACTCCCAGTTCTTCCAGGCTCTCTTGCCTTTGCTGGTGATCAGGTCTGGATGCCGTCGGCCTGTGCTGGTTTTGGTGATACCTGGTCTTAGCTGCAACACCCCTGGCTGCTTATGTCAGTCACTGCTTGACAGGGGTGACTCCATCTTGCTCTCTACATTGCACCCAGTGATTCCTCATGACTACTCTGTCAGGGTCATTCAGGAATCAAGTATATCTTTAACCAGGGCAGCACGTGGTTTTATTCAGTTAACCTGGATGAAGGCAAATTGAAATCATCCAATCGTGGTTCCAATCACACAAAATCAAATCAATCTCAAATCGTATGAAATGTCAACTGACATCATCAAATGAAAATCACACCAAATAAAACAAGTTCGATTGAATTCAATAAAGGTAAATCACTTTAGAGTAAAGCAAAATTAATTATTAAATCAAATATCAATCAAATCAGGTTATAAAGTCAAATCAGAATCAAAACACAAACCCAAAGTCACATTTAATAAGAAGTCAAGTATAGAAAAACCAATCTAAATCTGAATTTAATTAAGTCATCAACAGAGCAGTCAAATCAAATGAAAATCATATTATTAAGTACAAGTAGATAGAAGCCCAAAAATACATATGGAGTCTTCAACACGGGCTCTCATGCATACAGAAAAGAATGCAAGGGTTAATCATAGTAATTTCTGTAATTTTCCCTTCTTAAGCCTGAGGGTGCATACCATTCAAATAGCATGTTTAATAAGATATGGAACATACGTAACAGCTAAAAACAGGAGAAGGATTTCCTTAATGGATTCCCTAATGTGAGTAGAGAAATAGTTCCATCCCATCTTTAAGTATTTTAAAAGGTTGTAGTCAGGCCATAAGCCAGAACAAATCCCATGTTTAAAAGGTTTTGTTAGCAATTCTAGAAAGGAACATTCTTAAGTAAATTTTGTATGTCTGTCTACTGCAGCTAGGCTGGTGTTGATGAGTGCCAAGGCCATGAGAGTAGCCTGCACAGCCTGTTCAAAGTGGGTTAGCTTGTGGGTCAAGGTTTCTTGGGTTGCTTTGAGCCCTTCTAAGCTTTCATCTAAACGTTTTTCAATTCTGTCAGTTTTTACCCAAGGTAGTTCTGTTATTTAAATATGATGGGATGTTGGAATACCTTTATATGAATATTCTGAGATAAAAGTATCCACATTGGTAACATTACTAAATGTCACATTAATAGCATATAATAAATATATTAATACACTCACTGTCCATGGTGATGGACATCCCTCATCCTCGTGTGATTAAAGCACATGACCTCTGAGAAGTTGTGAGGATAAATTATCCAGTTAAAATGTCCCATGTCTAAGAATAAATTCTCCATGGATGTTCTTGTTAAAGGATAAAGATTAGCATTGATTTCTAATTCGTGGCAGGCATGATAAATGTCATTAGACCATTGAAATATCATCTCTTTGGGTAGCAAATATCCATCAATCCATAAGAGTGTGTGGGTTGCCAAAAGAGCTGTGTTGCCATGTACTTGTCATATGTGTATGTGTCATATGCTAATAGACTTTGACCCCCTCCCAAGTCTTAATGAAAGTTTACATTGTCCTCTGTTGTCAATACGTGATGGTCTGAAGGTGTCTCACTTGAAAGGGAGATTCTGTCCGGTCCAAAGAAAACATTTTGCCTGTTACAATGTTTCTGATATCATTCCATGCTTTCTCCAGTAGGTTATTGATTCTGTAGCAACAATTTTTTTTAAAGATTTTATTTATTTATTTGACAGAGAGAGAGACAGCCAGCGAGAGGGAACGCAGCAGGGGAGTGGGAGAGGAAGAAGCAGGCTCCCAGCGGAGGAGCCCGATGTGGGGCTCGATCCCAGAATGCCGGGATCATGCCCTGAGCCGAAGGCAGCCGCTTAACGACTGCGCCACCCAGGAGCCCCCTGTAGCAACAATTTTTAAATTGTTCCCTTACATAGAAATTTCTAAGATTGAGTACATTCTCCTGGAAGGCCTGGACCTTATGGTCAATGTCACAGTTAAAGTCCGGTTGGTAGGCATGGTAACCATGCATAGTTGAGAAAACAGGATGTAAGGGCGCCTGGTGGCTGAGTCGTTGGGCGTCTGCCTTCGGCTCAGGGCGTGATCCCGGCATTCTGGGATCAAGCCCTGCATCAGGCTCCTCTGCTGGGAGCCTGCTTCTCCCTCTCCCACTCCGCCTGCTTGTGTTCCCTCTCTCGCTGGCTGTGTCTCTGTCAAGTAAATAAATAAAATCTTAAAAAAAAATAGGATGTAGTTCTCTGAACACTGGAGAGATTTTGGGACCTGAATTTCCTACTGCATTAAGTAGGGGTTCCCGTGGTTTTTCAAATGTAAATAGCTCCTGTTTAATGGCTTGGATTTCTGTTTCTTGAATTCCAGAAATAATTTAGAGATGATGCCTATTCCTCCCAGGATTGTAGGGATATTCTAAATCTAATTGTGTCAGTGGCTGGTAAATCAGTCAATTCCTGGATGGCTACTCCCAGCTGTGTTGCATAAAACTTACATTCAGGTTATATATGGAACAAGTTGAATTGTTCCTTTTGGAAGGTTATTTGAACTCTCTGTGGCATAGGCTTGTATGCAGTTCTCATAGGGTTAAGTAATATAGGTTCAAACATATTTGGTTTGAGAATTTTTTGGTGTTGGGTTGGTAATGCCATGTGTCCATTATGGTTTCCAATGGAAAATTCTCATACAGAGTGTAGTATTCCAACAAGTCCTCTTAATACATGGGCCTGAACTATTGGGTGATACATCCCATTGGTCAAAGGTAATTCCTTTAGCTGTGTAAATTGGTATTGATGAATCAGTTCTGGTTATATTCTCATAGATAGGGTGCTCTGCCGACCATGTGTGTTCTATCCATTGTGCATCTGATGGTTGGATCAATGAAAAGACATATTTTTGCATACCTGAATCAATCTGTGTCTCTAGGTCTGCATTAGAATCATTTCCTAATGTTTCCCACCATGCCCATGATCTTCCTTGTATAATTGAGGTTTTATTAACCAAAGGATAGTAAAAATATGTTGAATCTAACTGTTCTAATGGACATACCAGTATGATCACTTCCTTTGTTATGTTATATAGGTTGATATTAAGATAGCATTAGCGTTTTGGCACTTGAGTTGTGTCTTATACTAGGTAGGTGTGAAAGGACCCAAGGTGGCTGGAGTCACAGGGGCAAAGGTATTAAAATTGTCTAGAGTATGATTGCAGGTAAAGACTGTATTACCCCATTTACCTCTCATGTGCTGAAACTCATTTAAGTATGATTGTAGAGGTGTCATAGACAGTATTGGGAAACGTTTGGCCTTAACTACAGGGTGACCAGATTTCCAACAATTAGTTATATCAGCTGGTAGTTTGTAAGTTGTAACGTTAGCTTGCAGTAGGGGACTCCATAACAGGTAATCCCTACAGCCATAAATATTATCTCTAGAAATAGTCTGCTGTGTAATATTGCATTCAATTTTTGATAAGCCTGGATTATATCCGAAAGTGTTATCACTGGAAGAGATGTCAACTCCTTGAGGGTGTGAAACGATAATGATATATTCCATGAGGATGTCTTCAAGGATGGAGGTGTTGTGTGGCATCCTTGTGTAACCTTTGTTTGTGTTATTGTTCCTTATTTACTATATTCTGTGTTATTGAAGTATAACTTAAATTCAGCTACCCCATTAAATGGGAGTTGCCCAATCATGGTATTGTTCAAGAGTGTTGATTCTGTTCCATTATGATTTGGTATGCAGAAAGTTTCAAAGACTGACTTTGAGGTTATCTTTCCTGCTCTAGTGCAATTTATCCTACCGGGTAATGTCCATGCCCTGTAAACCAGTTTTAAAGCGTGAATTGTTCCAAATCGTTGGTTAGTTTAGGTGCTGGTTCTCTGAATATTCTGCATAAGAGTGTCCCATCATGTGTGCTATAAGTATAAGGTTCGATTGAAAGCACTCACGAATTGGTTTTAAAAGCATTGGCCTGGGACACCTGGGTGGCTCAGTCAGTTAAGCATCTACCTTCAGCTCAGGTCATGATCCCAGGGTCCTGGGATCGAGTCCCACATTGGGCTCCTTGCTCAGCGGGGAGCCTGCTTCTCCCTCTGCCTGCTTTGCCTGCTGCTCCCCCTGCTTGTGCTCTGTCCCAGTGACAAATAAATAAATTAAATCTTTAAATAAATAAATAAATAAATAAATAAAAGCATTGGTCTTGTAGCATTGTCCCTGTGTCAGTGTGTGGTAAAATTACCTTTAAAGCCCCTTGGGCATGCCAGTGTCCAATTATAGCATAATGGTTTCATTTAATAATGTGCGTTTTTTGGTACATGTAAATCAGGTCTGGCTTGATGTGTGAAGTTGTCATCTAGCTGGGTAAGCAAGGTTGGTCCTATTTTTAATTTCCAATCTAATTCTGTAGGTGCAAATGTTCCATTTCCTCTTTTCTAAAATTCTTCAGATGTTAAGTCGGTTGATGAAGCCTTGGGGTACCAGTGCCATGTGTGGTGTTGTTGCATTGTGTATCTTTAGGTCTCACACAAAAATTGCCAAAAAACGGAAAGTCTGGAAAATCTGTTCAATAATAGTCATAATATGTAATGTTTTCATTTGTGGATATGATGTTGTGATCCTTTGGGTATCTGGTTGGCCTTGGAACCTTGCCTAGGCGTGGGTTAAAGTATGGAAAGTGGTATAATGAGGGTTGAGTAGTAATAGTACTTTCAGGATATTCACATTTGTCATGTTCATTAATACTAGTAGTATTTTCAGGATATTTATATTCATAGTATATATCTTGTTGTCCTATACCTGGTTGGTCCCCAAATTCATACCACGTGTTGACAAAAGATTTGTGCGAGTGTATTATAAGATTAGTGCATGTGATGTCTGGACATCCTGCCGTGTGTATGACTCTATGTTGGGTACATATGCTTGTGTGGTGAGATAATGTAGGATGGGACTAATGTTTTTATTTTTTAATTTTTTTCTGATTTCTGAAAATTTTATTTTCTTTCAAGGATGTTTTCAAAATTATTTTTTAGAAGAGGGTATGTCCATCCCTTTTTGTTTCCAGTAAGAATTTTCTTTTTTTAAGCTTTATTTAAATTCCAGTTAGTTAACATAGTATAATATTAGTTTCAGGTGCACAGTTTAGTGATTCAACACTTATATGCAATACCCAGTGCTCATCACAAGTGCACCCCTTAATCCCTATCGCCTATTTAACCCAGCCCCCCACCCACCTCCCCTCTAGTAGCCATCAGTTTAAGAGTCTATTTCTTGGTTTGCCCCCCCTTTTTTTTCTTTGCTAATTTGTTTTGTTTCTTTTTTTTTTTTGGCCAGGCAAACACTAATTTATTTATTTATTTCTACTATTTTATTTTATCTTTTTTATTTTATTTTATTTTTTTATAATAGTATTTTTTTATTATATTATGTTAGTCACCATACAGTACATCCCTGGTTTTTGATGTAAAGCTCCATGATTCATTAGTTGC
>NC_048219.1:77806702-77815646 GCF_002007445.2 Ailuropoda melanoleuca | reverse complement strand
ATAAATAATATATATAGTGGTGTGTGTATATAATATATAATATAGAAATATAATGTATAAGTTATATATAATATATATGGTGTGCATATAATATATAAATTACTATATATATATGTTATATAATATTCTATACACACACCACATCTTCTTTTTTTTTTTTTAAAGATTTTATTTATTTATTTGACAGAGATAGAGACAGCCAGCGAGAGNGTTATATAATATTCTATACACACACCACATCTTCTTTTTTTTTTTTTTTTAAAGATTTTATTTATTTATTTGACAGAGATAGAGACAGCCAGCGAGAGAGGGAACACAAGCAGGGGGAGTGGGAGAGGAAGAAGCAGGCTCATAGCGGAGGAGCCCGATGTGGGGCTCGATCCCATAACGCCGGGATCACGCCCTGAGCCGAAGGCAGACGCTTAACCGCTGTGCCACCCAGGCGCCCCCACACCACATCTTCTTTATCCATTCATCAGTTGATGGACATGGGCTGTTTCCATAATTTGACTATTGTAGATAATGTTGCTTATAAACATGTTCAATTAGTATTTTTGTATTCTTTGGGTAAATACCTAGTAGAGAAATTGCTGGATCATAAGGTAGCTCTACTTTTAACTTTTTTTTTTTTAGATTTTTTATTTATTTATTTAACAGAGATAGAGACAGCCAGCGAGAGAGGGAACACAGCAGGGGAGCGGGAGAGGAAGAAGCAGGCTCATAGCGGAGGAGCCCGATGTGGGGCTCGATCCCATAACGCCGGGATCACGCCCTGAGCCGAAGGCAGACGCTTAACCACTGTGCCACCCAGGCACCCCTCTACTTTTAACTTTTTGAGGAACCCCCATCCTGCACCAGCTTGCGTCCCTACCAACAGTGCAAGAGGGTTCCCCTTTCCTCACATCCTTGCCAACGTCTGTTGTTTCTTGTGTTGTTGATTGTAGCCGTTCTGACAGGTGTGAGGTGATATTGGAGTACAACCGGAAAGGAAATGGGAGAAGATATTCGCAAATGACTTCTTTGAGGAAGGATTAGTATCTAAAATATATAAGGAACTTATAAAACTCAACACCTCTCCAAATATTGGTACTAATTTTTTTTAATTTAATGGATGTGGTTAATTGCATGTTTTTGCTTAAAATTTTCTTGTTTATAATGTGAGTAGTATATTGGTTTGAGACATTAAAGGCTACATTGAATGAGCATAATTTTGTCTGCAATTATCTAGCATGTGATTTGTTTTTTATATGGCTTGGTAAAGGTGTGCAGTTTGTAAGCTGGAGTGAAAATTTTGTTGATAAACCTTAATGTCATTGGTATAAGTGCACAAGCATCTTGGGCGCCTGGGTGGCTCAGTCGGTTAAGCGTCTGCCCTCAGCTCAGGTCTTGATCCCAGGATCCTGGGATCGAGTCCCACATCAGGCTCCCTGCTCCACAGGGGAGCCTGCTTCTCCCTCTGTCTCTGACTTTTTCTCTCTCTCTCTCATGAATAAATAAAATCTTTTTTAAAAAGTGTCTTAAAGCTGCCTTTTGAGCTTCAGTAGAATTAAGCATGTGAGTGATCAATTTTTTTTAAGGAATTTATTTATTTGAGAGAGGGAGAGAACAAGCAGAAGGAGGGGCAGAGGGAGAGGGACAAGCAGACTCCCTGCTGAGCAGGGAGCCTGATGTGGGGCATGATCCTAGGTCCCTGAGATCATGACCTGAACCAAAGGCAGATGCTTAACTGACTGAGCCACCTGGGTGCCACGTAAGCGATCAGTTTTGAGAAAGGGGTAATATTATTGGATAAGATACAGCCTGGTATGTGTTCAGGCAATCCTGGTATGGTTGGGGCATAATTTGAAAAATTGAATTTAAGTATGGGCTGGTTTTGTGGTGTAGGGAAGTTTACCTGGTATTCAGGGGCTAAAGTGTTAGTGGCATCTCTCATACTCATTGGGATATTAACCATACCTATGATTATAATGCAGAGGACTGGCCGCGAAATCTTGACAGTCATGTGGTAAGATGGGTATGTTTGCAAACAGAACGATGTGCTCCATTATTTCTCTGATCAGTCAGCCTTTGTATACGTTGACAATAATAGTATGGTAAAAGCCAACAAATATCAATGAAGTCATCTGTGTATGTGACCTCCACTAGTCCTTGTAAAGTTCCTAGTGCAGCTGCTAGTTCCGTTAAGAAAAATCATTAAAATAAGGATTGCCTCATAGGAGTCAGCAAACCTCGGTGTTCAAAGCAGTCCCATGTACCTGCAGTAACCAGCCATCATCATCTGACATGTCTTCCAAGAAGTCTAAGAGACCTTTCCTGGGCTGCTTCCAACAGCGAGGTAATTTCCCAGTCATCTCCCCGTGTGATTTGTGCCAAGTCTAGATCCTTGTCAGGAGATTCTGAGAAGTGTGGGGTAGTAGAGTCCGGTATTTGGTGCTTCTCTCTTAGGCCTCTAATGTGAAAAATCTTATTTTAATGCTGTGATAATGAGGCACATAGTGTAGTTAGCTAAATTTCTGCACAGCAATTGGGTCCTGTTACCACTGTGGCAATTTCTGCAGTAGCAATAAGTGAACTATCTGGTTAATTTCATAAGACAAAAGATCGGGAGAATATTGGTAATTACAAGGAGTATTTTTCCCAGTAGCATTGTTGGCAGGAAACTAGATGGACACTGCGTATTCATACCCTGATTGATGGTGTGATTGAGCGTGTCTGTATATCACTTGTCTTATAACGACAAGCAGACAGGTGGCCGCTGCACCAGTGAGCTGGGGCATAAGGATTGGATACGGTCTATAACAATTTGCTAACCTTTAATGTGAAGAATATTGTATTTTACATGTTTTTGCTGTGCTCGTGTAATATGTGCATATGAGCATGCTGGCTATTAGCCAAAGTATAACACAATAGGCGTAATATGATCCTAGCTGGTATGTAATTACCTTCCAGTTATTCTTGACGTATGCCCATGGGGAAAAGATCCTGGATTTTTTAAAGTTTTAGCTGTCCTCCAGCCCCTGTGGTCTAATAAGTCTTCCCATGTTCATGAGCAACAATATTCTGTCATGAGCCAGAACTGTCCCTCGGTTTTGTTGTTACCTTACATGGAAGTTCAGGTATGTCTCCTGGTGCCTTTTTCCTATATCTGGGGCAGAAGTGTTTAACATATGAGGACTATCTTTTTGTGATCTGTCTCTTTGATTTGGCATCAAGCAAGCCACGCCCAGCACCTGTTGGAAACTGTCTTTCTGTCAATTGTAATTGTCTTTTTCATAATCCATTAAATCTAGCTATGGATCCCGCAGCTGGAGGTTACAAGCTAGATGGCAATTCTATTGTAAGTCTCACGGATCTGAGCGGAAGCAGCCATGAGGTGAGTTCCCTGGGCACTTCCTACTACTATTGGTGCCCCAAGCAAGCAGCTCTTACTTGCTGTTGCATGGGCTGAGGGGCTAGATGCAGCCAGAGCTGTCCCCAATCTCAATATTTGTCTATCATGATGGTGGCATACTTCTGTTGATTTGACAGTCCTCTGAAATCTATTTGTGTTAGAAAACGAAATGCGGTAGATTTGTATGTGGCTGTTGGTGTAGTTTGCCTGCAGTCATCTAACAGCTGTTTACATCTCTGTAATGCCCTTTTAAGGTAACCTTGAGATTTCTTTCTGCGAACCACTTGTCTAAGGCATATGCTCCTGTGTGATCTCTCTGAGTATGTATTACCGTAATTGTGGACGGAGTTAGTTGTACTTGCTGTCTCCTTATTTATGTGATATTGGTCTCTTCTCTTTCTAGTTTTAATGGTGTTACTCTAGGTACCTCCCATTTTCTATCCCTTATCCGTTTCATAAAGTTTTTATTTAAATTCCAGTTCGTTAACTTATGTTAGTTTCAGGGGTACAATGTTGTGATTCAACACCTCCATATAACACCTGGTGTTCATCATAACAGGTGCACCTGTTATGCACCTGTTACCCCATCACCTATTTCACCCTTCCCCCCACCTCCCCTCTGGTAACTACCAGGTTGTTCTTTACAGTTAAGAGTCTGTTTCTTTGTTTGCCTCTCTCTTTTTTTTCCCCTTTGCTTATTTGTTTTGTTTCTTAAATTCCACATAGAGTGAAATCCTATGGTATTTGTCTTTCTCTGACTGACTTATTTTGCTTAGCATAACGCTCTCTAGCTCCATCCATGTCCTTGCAAATGGCAAGGTTTCATTCTTTTTGATGGCTGAGTAATATTCCATTTTAGATATATACCACGTCTTCTTTATCCACTCCTCTGTCGCTGGGCTTTTTCCATATTTTGGCTGTTGTGGACATTGCTGCTATTAACATTGGGGTGCGTGTGCCCCTTTGAATCAATGTTTTTTTATCCTTCGGATAAATACCTAGCAGTACAATTGCTGGGTCATAGGGTAGCTCTATTTTCAACTTTTTGAGGAATCTCCATGCTGTTTTCCAGAGTGACTGTACCAGCTCGCATTCCCACCAACAGTTAAGAGGGTTCCCCTTTCTCTGCATCCTTGCCAACATCTGTTTCCTGAGTTGTTCACTTTAACCATTTCAACCAGTGTGAGGTGGTATCTCATTGTGGTTTTGGTTTGTATTTCCCTGATACCGAACGATGTGGAGCGTTTTTTCATGTGTCTGTTGGCCATTTGTAAGCGTTGTTTGGAAAAATGTCTTCTACACATTTCTTGACTGGATTTCTTGTTTTTTGGGTGTTGTGTTTGATAAGTTCTTTACAGATTTTGGATACTAGCCCTTTAGCTGATATGTCCTTTGTGAATATCTTCTCCCATTCCGTTGGTTGCCTTTTAGTTCTGCTGATTGTTTCCTTTGCTGTGCAAAAGCTTCTTATCCTGATGAAGTCCCAATAGTTCATTTTTGCTCTTGTTTCCCTTGCCTCTGGAGACGTGTCTAGCAAGGAGTTGCTGTGGCCAAGGTCAAAGAGGTTGCTGCCTGTGTTCTTCTCTAGGATTTTGATGGATTCTTGTCTCACATTTAGGTCTTTTATCCATTTTGAATTTATTTTTGTGTATGGTGTAAGGAAATGTTCCAGTTTCAGTCTTCTGCATGTGACTGTCCAGTTTTCCCAACACCATTTGTTGAAGAGACTGTCTTTTTCCCATTGAATGTTCTTTCCTGCTTTGTTGAAGGTTAGTTGACCATAGAGTTGAGGGTCCATTTCTGGGCTCTCTATTCTGTTCCATTGATCTATATATCTGTGTTTGTGCCAGTACCATACTGTCTTGATGATTACAGCTTTGTAATATAGCTTGAAGTCTGGAATTGTGATGCCTCCAGCTTTGGTTTTCATTTTCAACATTACTCTGGCTATTCGGAGTCTGTTCTGGATCCATACAGATTTTAGGATTGTTTGTTCCAGCTCTGTGAAAAATGCTGGTGGTATGTAGATAGGGATAGCATTGAATGTGTATATTGCTTTGAGTAGCCTATGTCCATTAGGTTTTAATACTAGTGTTATGGGACTATTAAAACTAGATGACATCCCTGGATTGAGTATGCCCTCTTTTAATAATTCCATTATCTTTTCTGTTATTTCCTTATGTTCCCTTTAAATGGGGATTGTTTAGTAAATGATCCCCTCTTGGGGTCTTGAAAGTTCTATGGATCTATTTTCATTTGTGCTAAGCACGCCTTCTTATTTTTCATTTCTTTTTAATGGCATCCCTTCTTCATATAACTTGGGAATCAGATTCATTCCTGTAATGTTTTCCAGGGGCAGGGCATTCACAAAGGTGTGTTTTATGGCTTCTCCATCATACATTAGCACTTCTGTTTCTATGGGTGTTCCTTACTTTTCCTCCCAATCCTCCAGTGTTTATAGTTTTTCTTTTATTGGGTCTTTCTCTCTTTAACGATGATATTTGAGGTCCTGTATCTACTAAAAATGTATCTGTTATTTCTTTCCCTATCCTTAATGCTCATTGTAGGAATGGCCTGTTCCTGCTGTTCCATCCCAGAGTTCTCTAGTTTTTTTGTAAAAAAAAATTTTTTTTTGGTAAAGTCCCCCTTGTCCTTTTGTCAGTAATTCTGCTTCTCTCTTGGTGGTTTATTTTATTTTTTTTTAAGATTTATTTATTTGAGAGAAAGAGTGAGATCATGAGCAGGGAGGGAGAGGTAGAGGGAGAAGCAGACTTCCCAATGCAGGACTCAATCCCAGGACCCAGGCATCATGACCTGAGCCAAAGGCAGATGCTTAACCGACTGAGCCACCCAGGCGCCCTCTCTTGGTGGTTTAAATGAGACATTTCTTTTTTCTCCTGTTCTGTCCCGATTTCTGTATGCATTTCTGTTAACTTTCTCATTTCTTTGTTTCCTGTTTCTATATTGATTTCTATTTCCTGTGCTTCCTTGATGATATTTTCCTTGATTTCTTCCTGGATATCCTTGATTATACTCTCTATTCCCTCTTCTTTGATTATTTTGATAATCCTGTGTTCTATATCTATCAAATGGTCTGTTTGTTCCCAGACACCTGCGCACTAGTGTTAAATGTAAACTTCTGGTGTGGTCTGTCTCTCTCAGGGGATGATTTCATGTATGTTCATTTGTATGAGCAATGCCTGGAGGTGTCATTGAGGGTTTGTGTATATTCTCACATCTCTTACAATCCTCATCCGGTGGATTTGGGGCTTTCTGGGCCATAAATGTTATCTTATGTGTGCCTGGTAGCTCAACCGACAATCTGAATATATCTATTACATCTTGCATGTTGTGGCATCCTGCTGATGTGTTCATAAGTGAAATTTTTTAATTTCCTGGGGCTCCTAACAGCAGAGCTCTTTTGATCTCATCAAAAGAGTTTTATGTTAATATATATGTATATTATATATACATATATATGTTAATATATATAACAGTTATATATATAATATAATAATAACATATATATGTTAATATATATATAACAGTTTTATGTTAAAATGATCTCATCAGTGACAGGCACCTCAGATGGTGTTGTGAACCTTCCCTGAATGTTATATCATTGCCAGAAGAGCTAATTTCAGCAATGTAACCAGGCCTGTTCCAGATCAGTCCAACTAGATCAGTCCAATTTATCTCCAAATTTGATGGAATGTAGATAGAGGAGTCCACTCCTTTCCACGCTAAGGCAATCCAGTCCCAAAGGGATAGAATCTTCGTGATGTATTTCACTGTTACTTCCATGATTGCATGGTTTAATGAGGGGCTTTCCACTAAAGAAGATACCTGATGCATTTCTGTCCCTGATAGTGCTATAATCACCACCCCCTCCCCAGGATTATCAGTCTCCTGGGTCCTCAGGTTGGGGGTCCTGTGGTCCCAAGGGTGGTGCATCCTTTAAACTGAAATTATTCATTGATTTGGCCTTCCTTATCACTCTGTTAGCTAGCTCTTTACCCCTTTGTTGGTCCTGGTTCTGCTGCAAGATGGTTTTCATCAGTGAGACGGGACCTTCTGCCGTGGGCACTCAGAACACGTGGAGTTTTAAGTTCTTAGGATCCTTCGGATTTATGATTACATCTCCTAGAGTCCTGTTTGTGAGTTGCTTTCTGACTTCCAGCTTCATGGGGTACCCTGGTCTTCTTTTCAAAGTAATGATGTCTGGCCTCTTGGCCCTCTCTGCCTTCTTTTTAAAGTGTCAGACGTGGAAGAGTCGGCATCTGGAGAGTCTGACAGTTGGCTGCAAAAGTCCTTCCCCTTTAAAGGGGTTTAATCAGTCTTGGGGCTTTGCAGGCTTTGACAGGGGTGACTCCATCTTGCTCTCTATAAGACCTTATTTGGGATCTCTTTTAAGCTCTTGGTTTTTTTTGTTTTTTCTCTGAGAGTACTCATTTGGCCTTTGGGCCAACTTCCTTTAGGAATCAGACTGTTCCTAACGGAACTATGCTGGTACATGGTCTGATTCCTTGTAGGACCAGGCTGTTCCTGTTGAAACTGTGCTGTTTAGGAATTTGTCTCTTTACTCTAGAGAAAAACCTCTGACCAATGGCATCCCAGTGTATGCCTTGAGGGCATTCGCCCGCTTGGGACACTGGCTTGTGTTATGTTTAAAAACTATGGTCCCTCCTCCTGCATATTTATCAGTGGACTGACTTATTTTTTATAATAACTTTTTATTATGTTATGTTAGTCACCATACAGTACATCCTTAGTTTTTGATGTAGTGTTCCATGATTCGTTATTTGCATATAACACCCAGTGCACCATGCAATACATGCCGTCCTTAATACCCATCACTGGCCTATCCCAGTCCCCCATCACCCTCCCCTCTGAAGCCCTCAGTTCGTTTCCCAGAGTCCATAGCCTCTCGTGGTTCATTCTCCCTCTGTTTACCTCCCCTTCATTCTTCCCTTCCTTCTCCTACCGATCTCCCTGCTATTTCTTATGTTCCATAAATGAGTGAAACCATATGATAATTGTCTTTCTCTGCTTGACTTATTTCACTTAGCATAATCTCCTCCAGTCCCATCCATGTTGCTGCAAATGTTGGGTAATCATTCTTTCTGATGGCTGAGTAATATTCCATTGTATATATGGACCACATCTTCTTAATCCAGTCATCTGTTGAAGGGCATCTCGGTTCCTTCCACGATTTAGCTATTGTGGACAACGCTGCTATGAACCTTGGGGTGCATATGGCCCTTCTCTTTACTACGTCTGTATCTTTGGGGTAAATACCCAGTAGTGCAATTGCTAAGTGGACTGACTTAACCAAAATAATTTAGAACTTCAGTGGCCATTATGGAAAATTGCAATCTCCCCAAACTTGTTTTACTCAAAATTAAATTAGAAAGCTGTGACTCCAAAACAAACAAGCAAACAAAAAACTGAATGGGATGCCTATTTTATTTTATTTTTTTAATTTATTTTTTTATTTATTTATTTGACAGAGATAGAGACAGCCAGAGAGAGAGGGAACACAAGCAGGGGGAG
>NC_048219.1:77777385-77806602 GCF_002007445.2 Ailuropoda melanoleuca | reverse complement strand
CCTATGGCTCTGCCATAGCTTGCTTGATCTGGACTGCAATTCTCTGCCATTCCCAAATAAATCCATTTTTTGCTGGTGAGATAACTGGCAGCTTTATTTTTACAGTTAATACCCCCCACTTGCAGTCTCCCCCATTATGCACATTTCCCACCAGGGTGGCACATTTGTTACAATCAGTGAACCCACATAATTTACATTCAAGTGTACTCTTGGTGCTGTACATTCTGTGGGTTCTGCTAAATGTATAATCACATGTATCCACTTTGTAGTGTCATACAGAATAGTGTCACTGCCCTAAGATCCTGTGGTCTCTATTCATCCCTCCCCTGACTCTAACCTCTGGCAACTCCTGATCTTTTTGCCGTTTTGTGGAATGTCATATAGTTGGGATCATATGATGTTACGATTGACTTCTTTCACTTAATAACGTCTATTTCAGGTTTCCTCCACATCTTTCAGATCTTGATAGCTCATTACTTTTTCAGCATTGAATAATATTTTCCACTGCCTGAATGTACCAGTTTATTTTTCCATTCATCCGTTGAAGGACATCTTGGTGGCATCCAAGTTTGGACAATTATGAGTCAAGCTGCTATAAACATCCATGTGAAGTTTTTTTGTGTAGACATAAGTTTTAAACTCATTTGGGTAAATACAAAAAGTGTGATAACTGGATTGTATGGCAAAAGTATATGAAGTTTTGTAAGAAACTTCCAAACTGTCTTTTAAAGTGGCTGTACCATTTTGCATTCCCACCAGCAATGAATGAGAGTTCCTGTGGCTCTGAATCTTCACCAGCATTTGGTGTTGTCAGTGTTCCAGATTTTGGCCATTCTCATAGGTAAATACTAGTCATCTTATTTTTTAAAATTTTGAATCGCAAGTGTGTTTTATATTTATATGTGCAGTTTTATGTCAGTTATCTGATTGATGTTTGTCATCCCCCTGTAGACCGTGGGTTCCGTGAAGGCAGGGACTATCTCTATTTTTGNCCAGCTTTGTTTGACTATCTCTATTTTTGTTCATTTTATCACCTCTATGTAGTACAGTGCCTCAGGCATAGTAGACCTCAATGANTTTTTAAATTTTATTTTATTATATTATGTTAATCACCATACAGTACATCCCCAGATTACGATGTAAAGTTTGATGCTTCATTAGTTGCGTATAACACCCAGTGCACCATGCAATACGTGCCCTCCTTACTACCCATCACCAGTCTATCCCATTCCCCCACCCCCTCCCCTCTGAAGTCTTCAGTTTGTTTCTCATAGTCCATAGTCTCTCATGTTTCATTCCCCCTTCTGATTACCCCCCTTTTCTTTATCCCTTTCTTCCCATGCCCTGAGCCAAAGGTACACGCTTAACGACTGTGCTACCCAGGCACCCCTGGAAGGTGAGCTTTTACAAAAGGATCTGGCTCTACTGACGATAATGGAGCAGAACTTGACCTACTGAGGCCATTCCTGGGACCCTAGTTCACCTGACGCTGTCAGAACTCTGCAGCATCCACAGCCATGTTCAGAAGCTTCTGGTCATCTGGTGCAGGTGGTGCCTTTTACATAGAATTTAAATTACTCAATCCAATTCATCATCCCTTGGACAAATACCCAACTTTCCCTTTTTGCATCAGCTAAGGAGGAAAGCTGGCTTCTTACTCAAGCACATCTTCAGGGCTTCGTGGATGTCTCTATTTCTCAGGCTGTAGATGATGGGGTTGAACATGGGTGTCAGGATGGTATAAAGCAGAGAGAATCCTTTGCGCAAGAGTTGTGAAGAGTTGGCCGAAGGCACAAGGTACGTGGCAATGAGTGTCCCATAAAACACTGCGACCACAGTGAGGTGGGAGGAGCAGGTGGAGCAGGCCTTTCTCCGGCCTGTGCCAGATGGAATTCTCAGGATAGCCACAAGAATCCAGGAATAGGAGGCAGCAATGAGGAGAAAGGGAACCAGAGTCACTGCAGAAGAGGTGGCGAAGGCGATGGTCTCAGTCAGTGAGGTGTCCGTGCAGGAGAGATGGACCAGAGGGGTGAAGTCGCAGAAGAAGTGATCGATTTCATTGGGTCCACAGAAGGGTAGTGTAGACAGTAGGACCATGGTGATTGCTGTAAGGAGGAAGCTGCAGAGCCAAGAGCTGGCAGCCAGCCTAACACAAAGGGGGCCAGTCATGAGGATGGGATACCGGAGAGGTTGGCAGATGGCCAGGTATCGGTCATAGGACATCACAGTGAGCAGGAGACACTCTGTTGCAGCCAGGGATCCAAAGAAGTAGAACTGGGCCAGGCACCCAGCCACAGAGATAGTCTTCTGTTCAGCTATGATAATCAGCAACATCTTGGGGACAATATTGGAGGTATAGCAGATCTCTAGAAAGGACAAGTTCACCAGGAAGAAGTACATGGGGGTGTGGAGGTGGTGGCTGAACAAGACTAGCAGAACAATGAGGATGTTTCCAGAAATGATTAAGACGTAGAAAGCGAAAAATGTTATAAAGAGGAAAATATTTAGCTGTCGGTTGGAGGAGAATCCTCGAAGCACAAATTCCACTATGGTCGTTTGGTTTTCCCAGGGCAGTATCACCATGCCTTAGCTTCCCTAGGACACCCAGTGATAAGACATGCAAAGTGCAGAAAGTTCTAGCTTACGTGTAGACCATGGGCTGACACTGGGTGATTTTCATTCCCTGCTCAGGTTTTTGCAAGGTTTTTTTATTTGAGTGGGGGAGTGTCATCTTTTGTTTCCAAAGCCTGAAAAGGGAAAGAAAAGAACTTGCAGTGAGAACTCGTGACCGCTCCAATCCCCCTTCTTCTGTTACCTGTGTCTTCATTTTATCAGGAGCGATGTCAGGCTTTGGGGAAAGCAGGAAATTGAAGGAAGGGGAAGAAGAATACAAAGGGGAGGAAGGACAGAGGAAGAACAGGGAAGGGGAATCATCTGCTGTGTGCTCATTGTGAATGCACTACGGTAGCTTGGGGAACCATGGAAAGAAGAGAAGGTCTAAAAGGAAGGTAGACATATTCCAAAGACTTTGTGAACTCTCAGGTAGGACCTAGAGAATCGAGGGCCCAGGACAAGGAACCGTCCTCTCCCTCCTCAAGCACTAGTTATGCAGTGGTCCTACCCTATCTATGGTCCCTATCATGTCTACTGTGAATTTTTCTCCTTTCAGCTTCTCAGTGAGTTGAGAATTATGTTTCTTATTTCTGTTACAGTTTCCAGAACATTAGCAAGAGAAAATCACGTGAGTGCTTATGCTGGTATAATGCAGAGGCAGGAATGCTTTCCTGTTTTAAAAATCCAGTTTTAAAAATCAGGTCATTAAAAAGATTTTATGAGGGGCGCCTGGGGGGCTCAGTTGGTTAAGCATCTGCCTGCTGCTCAGGTCACGATCCCAGGGTCCTGGAAGCAGGGAGTCTGCTTCTCCCTCTCCCTCTTCCTGCTTCCCCTGCCTGTGCTCGTGCTTATGCTCCCTCTCTCTCTCTCTCTCATGCACATGGGCTCTCCCTGCCTTTCTCAAATAAATAATAAAATCTTACAAAAATATATTTTATGTTGGGCAGCAGTACATGGGAGAAGATTCAGAACCAAGTGGCCTAAGGCACTGTGTGCTACCAGCCAGTTGAGGATAAGGTAGCCACAGGTTCTTTTGAATGAGATAAGAAGGCCCAGGTCTCCTCCTCAATTCCATCTTGGTCCGAGCCATAGGCCCTACCCCAAAGTTCAGGTCAGAGAGAGAGGACCCGTACAAGAACTACTGCTGTCCTCAGACAGGGCCAGAGGCTGGAGCCATTTGACTCTTCTCGACCACCTTGTACTAGATCCGTTACCTTCTTCTTCTTTTTTTTTTTTAAGATTTTATTTATTTATTTGACTGGGGGAGAATGAGCAAGAGTGCAAGAGCCGAGCAGGGAGCCCGACTCAGGGCTCGATCCCGGGATCCTGGGATCACGGCCTGAGCCAAAGGAAGACGCTTAATCGACTGAGCCACCCAGGCGCCCCCACAACTGTCTTAAGAGGTAACCAATCCAGGGGGCACCTGGGTGGCTCAGCCGGTTAAGCGTCTGCCCTCGGCTCAGGTCATGATCCTAGGGTTCTGGGATTGAGCCCCACGTCGGACTCCCTGCTCAGCGGGGAACCTGCTTCTCCCTCCCTCTCTGCCCCTCCTCCCCGGCTCATTCTCTCTCTCTCTCAAATAAATAAGTAAAATCTTAAAAAAAAAAGATAGTTGTGGAGGGAGCATCTTGCTGCAGGTAGAGATGGGAAGCCCCATGTGCAGGTACAGAAAGCACCAGGGTAATAATGGGGTAGTTATCAGGGAGTAGCCAGAGAGCGCTATACAAAGCCAAGGGTGTGGCTTTATAAGGGTCAGACTTTGAAACAAGTTATTTAACTTCTCTGAGACACAGTCCCTCATCTGCAAAATGGGATGCCAGGAGGGAGAAGAACCTGACATGTGTCTAAAATGTGCAAAAACGTAAAGACAAAGATTGCGAGATTGCTGGCTGTTCCGCCGACATTACGTAAGTTCACCAAGACATTGCCTTTACTTTGAATGGGGCCTTGGCAGCGGGTCCCCGTTTGTCTTGCCACATCCTGCCGTGTTTGTGCATGTAATTCGGTGAGTCATGAAGCTCTTGCAATGATCTCTTACCACGCTAAGAGCTCCTGGCAGGGCATGGATGCCATTTGAAAACTGACCCAGTGTCTTAGCTGTCATTCGGTGGGGTCCCAGTCCTAGCTTTGCAGGTGGCTCGCAGAACTAACCTGGAATGTGTGCCAAGAGTCCTGGTGCCCAGGGGACGCTTGGCAACTGGTGATTCCGATTCTGAGCCCACTGAGTGGAGCGCAGGGAAGGCCCAAAGAGACACCTTCTCTCCATCCCTGAAAAGCGCAAATAAGGATATGAGAGCTCGGAGGGAGGGCTTTGGTTCTGACCGAGCACAGCCGGAGTCCTGGTTGCTGCTGCTGTTCCTGCCGATGAGAAGGATATCATTGGATCCCAGGCATGTCCTAAAGTGCTGAAAAAATATGACTCCGTCGTCACAGCAACCCTCTGGTGGGTTAGTACCCTTACTTATTATCCTTCCTTTCCAGATGAGGTCACAGAGAAGTTGAATCACTTACCCATGGTCATCGGCTAGAAAGTGGCAGAGATGAGATTCAGACTTGCCCTCAGGCCCTCACTCTTACCCACGGACACTGTTTCTCCTGGGGCCTCGTTTGCATTGTCTCACAGAGGCGGGAAGGGGAAAGGTTCCACGAAGCATGGTTTTACCTTCAGGGAAAGTGAGGTCTGCATGCTGGCTGATGAAGGAGCCATCCCATCAAGGGTCGCAAAGTCTACTAACCTTCTCTACCTGTCACCTGGACTTGCTTTCACACTGCTACTTTTATGTCCTTTCTTTATAATCTTAAAAACAAAAAATCAGATCAGCCTCTTACCTTAAAAAAAAAATCCAAGAGCACTTGAGAATGTGCACAGGGAATTACCACTTCCCTTCCACCAGGCAGTAATTCCAGTTCTGCTGCGGAGCTATGGCACCAGCTGCGTGCAGTGCAAAGACAGGATGAAGAACCGAAGCCAGTGAAAGGTAGGGCAGAGCTAACTAGCGATGCCTTGTTGCGAGCACAGGCTCTAACACTAAACAGGCTTGGATTCCAATCCCTGCTCGACCACGAAGAGATGTAAGCAAAGGCATTTTATAACCTTTAAGGGAAGAAGAACTGTGCTGTCCTCAGGGGGTGCAAATGAGGATTCGAAGGCCAGCAGAGAGATTGGTGATCCTAGCCAACCCACCCTAGCATGCAGCCACTGTCTCCTGGTCTTGTCTCCTTAGCAGGAGTGGGGAATCATGCCCCTGTGTTAACTGTGCTCCTGGATGCTGCTTGATGTAGACACACAAGCCCAGGCAACATAATATGTCTGTAATTCCCGTGGGCAGAGGGCTGGGGTCAGAGCAAGTGCTCAGTTAGTGGTCAAGCTTTCTCCCTCCCCCCTCCTCCCTCTTCACCTCTTTCTCTGCTCCTCCCTCTTTTCTCCCCAGTTATATCAGCACGGTTTGTGCTATGTAAACATAGGTGAGCTATTTTAGGAAGATACCTGCTTCCCTTCACTGGAGATGTTTAACAAGAATAAATATGAAGACAATTAAAGAACTCTTAAACACTGGAGAATTATTTGCATTTGATGATTTTTCACGTCCCTTCCAAACTGGAGGTTTTTATCTAATTGGGAAACATTCCAAACCCCCAAGACACACACAAAGCAAATTTGTTGGAAAGAGGAGAGGGTTCTCACAAAACAAAGTGAAAACAAATAGTAAGGTATCATAGATTTTGCTGCTTCCACTAACCAGAAAGCAAGGGGGAACAGGAAGTAACTTGGGTGCTCTCTCAATGGGATCCTTTCTCTTGGCTGAACTAAGTATCAGTCAACTAACCAATCAATTCAGCCAACACTTAGTGGCTTATTGATAAGGGCTGTTGACTCTTGCCAGTAGCTGGTGAATTCAGGTGAACAGTTGGTTAACCAGATAGTTTGATTTTGTTACTAAACTGATCATTGATTTGGTGTGCTAGGGAATTGTACCTCTGGCCTTGTAGAGCAAAGAACAAACTGAAAACAGGAAACACTGCAGAACAGGTGAGCAGAATAGAGGCGTTTTACCTGTGCTTCAGAGGGGTCCACTCCTACTTTGGGGAGCCAGGCCACAGAGACCAAGGCATGTCCGCCTCCCCTGGATTCAGAGAATTGAGCTGCACATCTGGAATCCTGCTTTTATCCAGAAAGCTACCTCCCTTGACAAAAACTAAATTGGGGCTGTCTTTCCACGTGAACCTAGGAGGCCCCTTGAATTTTGCTCCCGTCTCAACCGTCCTCTGTGTAAACTGGAGTTCCTCTGTGGGCAAAGCCACCACCTCCCCAGATACTGCTGCTCATGGGCATTTCCCAAACGACTCTGGTGGGGAATTGCTGTTTATTTTGCAAATTATGTGAAACCAGGTTACCTTCACCTTGGAGGAAATCTTTTTTCCTTTGCTTTGTGTTAAGCTTCTATTTTAATAATGACTATTTGTATTTATATTACCTGTATAAAGAGCTTTAATTTAGTGATTAGAAATGCATAATTATGTAACGCTTTGGGGAAATGGAGTAAAACAATATTTTGAAAGAAGTATTCAATTTTTTCTGTCCTCTGGAAGAAAATTGCCGGGCATTTCCTTATTGTGTGGGTTTGGTAGGGAACTGAAACAAATATCTGTGATAGCAAACATTTATTGTCAAAGCCAATAACTAGGATTCTGAAGAACTTGCGTCCTCCTGGATACTTGTTGTTTATTAAAAATTGTAACTGAGGTTAGTCCTGTTCTAGGAAATGTAAGTTTGTAATTGGCAACCTTATGGAATTAAAATTATCATCTACTGACAGGCATTTCAAACTGAAGAGATATTTGCTCCAACTGACAAATTAATACAGCTGTCCGATGCGTATAACAAGTGAAAAGATGAAATAATCAATGAACCGAAATGACCTCATTTGTTCATTAGAACCGAAGTATTTTCTCTATGAACCTAGTACCCAGACTTCTTGGAACCTTGGTATTTGCCACTATTTGAACTCATGAATGAACACATATCTGAATATATTAGGCTTTGGGCTAGGATGTCCTCACTGAAATCTACTGAGTAACCAGTAACCACTGTATACCAGGCTTGGGGCTAAGCCTACACTCTCTGTAGTCCTTCAACCTTTGTGCATATTGCCCATCGTACAAATGAGGAAATCCAGGCTTTGAGAGATGATGTGACTTGTTTAAAGTTACCCAAGCAGAAGAATGGGGGGGGGGTGCTGGGATGGGACCGAAAGCTCCATGAAGGCAGAGCATGTTTATTTTCATCACTATTCTATCTACCTCAGAGCCTGGCACATAGTAAGATTTATAATAAATATATTAATATTTATAAATGTTATAAATATTTATATTAATATTTCTAAATCTTAATGTAAAATATAAATGATATTTATAAATCAAATGAATAAATAAATATGTGAGCAAATGTCTGCCTTCAAATGCAATGTTCTTTCTATTTTAGGAAGCCCCTTCCTCCAGACTGCACAGTGGTGCTGTTACCCTGTCAAGTTAAAAAGGGACTGTAGGGCCGACAGTCCCTCCTGTGCTGTCCTGCCCTCTGCCCCCTTGTGGTGTATTCAATAAATATCTGTCTCCTTTAGAAAAGGGAGGAGGTGTGCTCTAGTACCTGAAATGAGGCTGTGAATAGGTAATGGAAGTGGTTCTTGATGCTAAAAATGTTTTTAAATGGCAAATAATGCCTAAAAAAGTAAAAGGCCACTGATAAAAACAGCAAAGATTATTTATTTAGAATGAGACCATTTAGAAACCTTCTTCAGTATTTAAGCCAATTAGTTATCTTGCAGTTTCCAAGAGGTTTTGTTTTGTTTTGTTTTCCAAACATTTTATTTATTTGAGAGAGAAAGAATGAGAGTGTGAGTGGCGGGTAGGGTCAGAGAGGAAGGGAGAAGCAGGCTGCTCACTGAGCAGGGAGCCCGATGTGGGGCTCGATTCCAGGACCCTGGGATCATGACCTGAGCCAAAGGCAGATGCTTAACCAGCTGAGCCACTCAGGCACCCCTTTAAGAAGTTTTGAACCCATTTTCTATTCTTGAAAAGATACGTATTTTTTGGCAATCAAGCCACAGATCCAAAAATATTTAAGAATACAAGTTTTATAATAAATGAATTCAGTAAAGTTGCAGGACACAAAATTTAATACACAGCAATTGGTTGTGTTTCTACACACTGATAATGAGGTAGAAGAAAGAAATTAAGAAAACAATTCCGTTTACAATTGTAACAAAAAGAATAAAATACTTAGGAATAGGAATTACTTAACCAAGGGGGTGAAAGACCTGTTATCTAAAAACTATAAACATTGGTGAAAGAAATTGAAGATGTTACAAATAAATGGAAAGATATTCCATGTTCATGGATTGGAAGAATTAATATTGTTAAAATTCCATACTACCTAAAGCAATTTATAGATTCAATGCTTGCCCTATCAAAATACCAACAGCATTTCTCACAGAACTAAGACAAATAATACTCAAAATTTTATGGAACCACAAAAGGCCCTGAATAGCCAGAGAAAGAAGAACAAAGCTGGAGGTATCACAATCCCAGATTTCCAGATATACTATAAAACTATAGTAATCAAAACAATATGATCCTGAAACAAAAATAGAAACAGCTCAATGGAACAGAATAGAGAGCTGAGAAATAAACCTGCACTTACATTGTCAATCTACAACAAGAGGCAAGAATATACAGTGGGGAAAGACAGTCTCTTCAATAAGTGGTCCTGGGAAAACCAGACAGCTACATGCAAAAGAATGAAACCAGACTACTTTCTCACACTGTACACAAAAGTAAACTCAAAATGGATTAAAGACCTAAATGTGAGACCTAAAACAATAAAACTCCTTAAAGAATACTAGGCAGTAATCTCTTGGACATGAGGTTTGGCAACATTTTTCTCCATATATCTCCTCAGATAAGGAAAACAAAGGCAAAAAATAAACTATTGGGACTACACTAAAATAAAAGCTTTTGCACAGCAAAGGAAATCATCAACAAAATGAAAAGACAACAGACTGAATGGGAGAAAATAATCACAAATGATATATCTGATAATGGGTTAATACCCAAAATATATAAAGAACTTATACAACTCAATACCAAAAAAAAAAAAATTCTAGTTAAAAATGAGCAGAGGACCTGAATAGACATTTTCCCAAAGAAGACCGATAGATGACCAACAGACATGAAAAGATGTTCAACATCACTAAGGAAATACAAGTCAAAATCGTGAGATATCACCGTACAACTGTCAGAATGGCTAGAGTCAAAAACAAAACAAAAAACAAGAAATGACTAGTGTTGGTGAGGATGTGGAGAAAAGGGATCCATTGTGCATGGTGGTAGGAATCTACATTGGTACAGCCACTGTGGAAAACAGTATGGCGGTTTCTCAAAAACTTAATAGAAATACCATATGATCTAGTAATTGCACTACTGGGTATTTACTCAAAGAAAACAAAAAACACTAATTCAAAAAGTAGTGCACCCATATGTTTATTACAGTGTTATTTGCAGTTGCCAAGATATGGAGCAACCCATATCCATTATGAATGGATAAGGATGTTGTATACATCTACAATGGAATATTACTCAGCCATCAAAAAGAATGAGATCTTGCCATTTGCAACGACATGTATGGACCTAGAGGGTATTACGCTAAGTGAAATAAGTCAGACAGAGAAAGACGAAAACCATATGATTTCACTTATATGTGGAATCTGAAAAACAAAACAAAAAGCAGAAACAGACCCATAAATACAAAGAACAAAGTGGTGGTTACCAGAAGGGTGGGGGGTAGGGAGATGGGCAGAATTTATGAAGGGGAGAGGGAGATACAAGCTTCCAGTTATGGAAGGAGTAAGTCATGGGAATAAAAGGTACAGAATGGGGAATATAGTCAATGGTCTTGTAATAGTGTATGGGGACAGATGACAGCTACATGTGTGGTGAGCATGACATATAGACTTGTGGAATCACTGTGTTGTCTATCTGAAATGAATGTAACATCATCAACTTTACTTCAGAATAAAAGGAATGCAAGCTTTGAATATGTTCTGTACCTGGTCCAGATTCAGCTAAATACTTTAGACCTTCAACCATATGGCACAGCACGAGAGGCCATTTTAATTCTAATCCTTTGACTTCAAGGAGGACTTACATTATAACATCTATATACTGTAATCCTTCAAAAGGTGAAAAATTCTAAAAAGAAAACAGTAAAATAAAAGCATTTTTGAGCCTCATGGATTCACGTTAGTTGTTCAACATGATTGGGAATGTAACTTTGTGGCTGTAATAGAAAATTAACTGTATGTTTGGCTGCCTTTTAATTTTTCTTTTTTTTCTCCCTTGTCCCCATCCTTAGGAGTCCCATGCCCCATTCTATCTCAGAGCTTTGTAATTGTTGACTCTACCTAGACTGTGCCCCGTTTTTATGTCGATGTGTTGGGTATCTTGATTTCAGTTTAATTTATTTGTTTCCTTGGTTATTGACCATCTCCCCCACAAACTGCAGTCCTCCAAGAGCAGGAAACTGTCTGGTCTGCTATTGTATCCCAGTGAACAACTGCATGTATCTCCATTTAGTAGATGATAACTAGCACACAGTAAATAATAACTATTTGCAGTATCAAAAAGAAAGAATAGGCCCCAAATGGTGTCTCTTGTGCTAAGCCCCACCAAGACTTACTGTCTAACCTGTTGAAGTTTCAGCCTCTCCCAGGAGTGGACTTTAAACCAATCAGCCTGGAACTTCCTCATCAGCAAGAGTGAGGTTATCAGTATGATAAGGCTCCCTGCTTTTCCCCTACAGAAAGATGACCTTGCTTGAAACAATTTCTTTTCTTTTGCTAATAAACTCCTTGCCCTGCCCAGTTTCTGCTTACAAAATCCTTCCATTTTATAGGGCTCATCAGAGCTGCCTTTTATTTGCTAAATGGGATGCCGCCTGACTCAGGCATTGTTGAATAAAGCCAATTAGATGTTTAAATTTACTCAGTTGAAATTTTGTTTAACAGGTTGATGGCAGCAGTGGCGTCCCAGTAAACTTCTGATGGCATTTGGAGACAATGAGAAACACAGGTGTGGCACCCTGTCAACCTTTTGAATTCACTGTCTTTCTATTTCTGAGGGCCATGGGTAAGTTCTCTTGGTTCTGAGCTCTGCTCTCTTTGCGTCAAGCTCCTGATCTAATTGGCTTTCCTGTCAGTGTCCCATTTGATTGGAAATCCCAGCCCTTGGTTTTGTCCCCAGAGCCCCAGATTCCATATTGGAACTGCTAGTGGCAGCTACAATTTTGCATTGGTTTGGAATCAGTTCACATCCCATTTGTTGAGATCTGCTGATTCAATCGTTTTCCCCCAGTCCAGAGTTCTACAGGACGTGGTGGTGGTTATAGGCTGGAGTCAGACTGGGTCTGATTTAAAAACCAAACTGGATCTGGGGTTGGTTTGGGTTTGACTTGAGCTGGACTGTGTCCAGTAAACACCATTGCTAACAGAGATCTCAGAAGCCAGAAAGCTGCAAAAATCAATGGGGACGTGTCAAGCATTTAAAGTTTCTTAGAGCATTTGCCACCACAGGAGCACTCCCATAATAGGATAAGTTGGTCACATAGCTGGTCAGATTAGGTTTCCTTCCATCCTAAGAAAATTTCCAAGCAATGAGTGTAAATCACCCCACAATTCCAATCCCTGCAGTACATTCCTTTGAGGTATTAGCTTGGCTCTGAGAAACTCAAAAGCCTAGCTTTAAAAAAAAAAAAAAGGATTTCTTTATATCCAAAGAGTTGAGTGTGCCACCTTTTGGCACACCTGTCTATTTTATGTATAAAGACTATGGCCCTGGAGGCTATAGGTACAAAAATGGCAAAGTCTTACTAAACACAACCTAGAATTACAGTGGCCATTATGAGGAACATTCCAATTAGATACTATCATTTAAAAAGCACACTTGAAAGTAAACGTTCCCAAATGAAACAGAATGGGATATCTCTTTTTAATTGTCATGCAGAAGCCTCTAAAAGGTTTCAAGATTCCAAAATGGTTTCATTGAAAGATTCATTGCAGAAGATTTATGAAAATGATAAAAGGTACTGAAAATGAAAGACTGTAAGACTATAAGTAACCCCCACTGTTCACTTCTACCTTCCTTTATTTGAGTACTCATTCTAGGAATCCTCTAAGCTGCTTTTCCACTCTGAAGAAACTATTAAAAAGTTACCCTTTAAAATAAGACCACCCAAGGCTGCAGGCATACCTCTTCAGGTATCTTCTACTCCTTGGTCAAAGACCAAACTAAGGGCTTTAGTTAAAGAACCTTTTTGAACCCATGGAGAATCCTCAGAAATTTTTGTAAATAGATTATCTCTTGAGCCCCGTCAAGGGAAAAAAATAAAATTTCACACCAGCCTTTCCTTTCCAAATCCAGACCAATTGGTTATTGATCCTTCTGTCCCAGGGATAGATACTGCCTTCTTGCTTGTCTGATTTTATGTTCTAAGAACTTGCCTTGGCTTTCTACCTGCCTGGGGCATATAGGTTGTACGTTCTGTCTTTGGCTATCTTTGGGAGTGGCTCTGGATCTTGTGAAGATAGTATTATCTTTTGCACCCTCTTTGAAGATGCCCCTTGTTTCCATAAGGTTGTTTTAGTGATGAAGGATAATTGGAAGGCAGGCAGGCAGGGACAAGGGGCCCCTGCCCTAAGAGGAAACACCCTTAAACGGATATACATCACCCTGGAAGGAGCTCTTCATTCTTTCCCATATGACAAAAACCTGATTGGATGATAGGAACAGGGAGGGTTAATCAGATTAAAACAGGCCTGCCAACAAGCCTGTAAAAACACCTGGACTCAGAAACTCCAGTGGCAGCCCCTTTGGATCCTCTCCCTCCTTGGGAGCTTTGTACTATCATATTGCTATCACTCAATGAACCTTGCTTTGCTGCACACCACTCTATCTGGTCTACCTCTTCATTTTTTGAAGTGGCATAACCAAGAATGCGGGCACCGATGGAGAAAAAATCTTGCAACGATATTGCCAGAAATATTTACTGTTTGGCCAAAAACTGACAAGATATTTGAAAGGATTTCATAACTTTATGATTAGAAGTTTGGCCAAATTTGAATCTGGTATTCAGAACCTGATGGGAATATTTTTAGGTCTTCAGTCCTAAACTAACTGTATAGTGAGGGAGAGAGAAATATGCCAACTTAGGTGAGTGGGTGTGTCAGTCCTTGATATCACTTAGGCAGCCCAATTCTTTGAGGAATTAAAGACAATTGTTCTTGTTTTGCAATCTGGTCTTTACAGGACCAGCATTATGGCTCCAGAAACAATTCAGAGTCCACCAATCATTTTTACCAATCCCCAAACCTCCCCTATTTATCTCAAAAGGCTTGTAAGTATTTTAAAAATTCTGGCCTTCAGGGAACAAAACTTCTTTTTTTTGTTTTTTTGTTTTTGTTTTTTTATTATATTATGTTAGTCGCCATACAGTACATCCCCGGTTTCTGATGTAAAGTTCGATGATTCATTAGTTGCGTATAACACCCAGTGCACCATGCAATACGTGCCCTCCTTACTACCCATCACCGGTCTATCCCATTCCCCCACCCCCTCCCCCTCTGAAGCCCTCAGTTTGTTTCTCAGAGTCCATAGTCTCTCATGCTTCATTCCCCCTTCTGATCACCCCCCCTTTCTTTATCCCTTTCTTCCCCTACCGATCTTCCTAGTTCTTATGAGGGAACAAAACTTCTTAGAGAAGCTTGCATTCTTTTTCTGTACCTTTGATATGTAAATGTTCTACCCAGTCTTCTCAAGAATTCTTTTTTTAAATAATTTTTTATTATGTTAGTCACCGTACAGTATATCCTTAGTTTTTCATGTAACGTTCCATGGTTCATTATTTGTGTATAACACCCAGTGCTCCATGCAATACGTGCCCTCCTTAATACCCATCACTGGCCTATCCCAGTCTCCCACCCCGCTCCCCTCTGAAGCCCTCAGTTTGTTTCCCAGAGTCCATACTCTCTCATGGTTCATTCCCCCTTCTGTTTACCCCCCCTTCATTCTTCCCTTCCTTTTCCTACCTCTCAAGAATTCTTATGAAGACTATGTTTGTTATGAAAATTTCAAGGAGGTAGTTCTTATCAAGAAAAAAAAAGAGGGGAGGGGAGGTCATTTGGAACTTGATTTGTCAAGGACAAACACAAATCTTTTGTCTATATACATCTATCTATGTTACATTTTAATCCTATTAATTGTCTTTGAGGTCTTGTTATATGCCTTTAAACTCGACCAGATCCTGGATCCTAGTTTCTTCAAATATCTGGCTAATATCTATCTCCAAAATAACACTTCCAATTTTCTCCCAATATGTTACCTTTGGGTCTGGCTTCTTTCATTTAGCATTATATATTTTAAGGATTATATATTTTTAAGGATTATATATATTTAAGGATTATATATTATATATTTTTTAATATATATTTATACATTATATATATTTAAAGATTCATCCGTGATGTAGCACATTCAGTACTTTATTCTTTTTATAGTTGAATAATATTGCATTGTATGGCTATATCACAATTTGTTTATTCACCAGTTGATGGAAATTTGAGTGACTTTAACATTTTTATTTTAATTCTTTGGCTGTCTCAAATACTGCTATAAACATTTGTGTACATGTTTTTATTTTGTTTTAATTCTCCAGAATGGCTGGGTAATATGGTAATTCTATTTTTAGAAACTGCTAATGCATTTTGGCAATGATTGTACTGTTTTTTATTTTCACTAGCAATGTATGAGATTTCCGATTTCTTCACATCTTTACCAACACTTATTATTTTCTTTTTCTTACCATTAGACCATCCCAGTGGGAGCAATCATTGTGGTTTTTATCTGCAATTCTCTAATGACTAGCGATGTTGAACATCTTTTCATGTGTTTAGTGACCATTTGTATATATTCTTTGGAGAAATCTCTATTCAAGGCCTTTGTTAATTTTTATAATTGGGTTATTTTGTTGTTGAGTTGTAAGAGTTTCTTTCATATTCTATATGCTAGATTCTTATCAGGTATGTAATTTGCAAGTATTTTTAATATGCTTTGCAAAAGTTGTCTCTAATTCTGTGGGTTGTATCACTTTCTTGGTGATGTGCTTTGATGCAGAAAAATTGTATCTTCATTAAATGCAATTTATCTTCTTTTTTTGTGGTATATAGTTTTATTTTTGTTTTTATTTTTTTTAAATCTTTTGCTTTTGCTGTTGTATCTAAGAATTCATTGGTAATCCAAGGTCATGGAGATTTATCCCCTATGTTTTCTTCAAAGAGTTTTTATTTTTTAGCTCTTACATTTAGATCTTCGAATGATTTTGAGTTAAATTTTATCTGTGGTGTGAAGTAAGGATCCAGTCTCATTCTTTTGTATGTAAATATCTAGTTATTCCATCATCAATTGTGTAAAAGAGTTCTTTCTTCCATTGAATGGCCTTTGCATGATTCTCAAAAACCAGTTGACCATAGATGTGAAGGTGTATATCTGCACTCTAAATTTTATTTTATTGGCTTGTATATTTATCCTTTTTTTAAATCAAACTAGACATTATTTTTAAATTATTTATTAAATTTATTTATTTAATTTATTTAATTTTAAATTTTATTAATTGATTTATTAAAATATTAAATTTATTTATTTAATAAAATTAATTAAAATAATTTTACATACTAATCAATGCATTATTAATTAAATAGAATAAATATTTTGATTAATTTCTTCTAAAATTATTTTAATTTTTTTCTTTTTCACTTTTTTATTTAAATTTTAGTTAACATATAGTGTAATATTGGTCTCAACAGTAGAATGTAGTGATTCATCACTTACATATAATACCCAGCGCTCATCATAACAAGTGCCCTCCTTAATACCCATCACTCATTTAGCCCATCCCCCACCACCTCCCTCCATCAACCCTGTTTGTACTCCTTTGTTAATAGTCTCTTATGGTTTGTTTCCACTCTCTTTCTCCCCCCTTCCCATGTTCATTTGCTTTGTTTCCTACATTCCACATACAACTGAAATCATATGGTATTTGTCTTCTCTGACAGAGATGTCCATCCACATCATTGTAAATGGCAAGATTTCATTCCGTTGTATATATGTGATCTCTCCTCTTTCATTTGTGATTTTATTAATTTGGGTCCTTTCTGTCTTCTTTTTGGTAAGTCTGGCTAGGGGTTTATCAACTTTATTAGTTTTTTCAAAGAACCAGTCCTTAGTTTCATTGGTCTGTTATACAGGGTCTTTTTTATTTCTATATTATTTATTTCTGCACCAATCTTTATTATTTCCATTCTTCTGCTGGCTTTAGGCTTTATTTGCTGTTCCTTTTCTAGCTCCTTTAGGTGTAAGGTTAGGTTGTGTATTTGAGACTTTTCTTGCTTCTTGAGATAGGCCTGTATTGCTGTGTGCTTCCCTCTTAGGACTGCCTTTGCTGCATTACAAAGGTTTTGGACTGTTGCATTTTCATTATCATTTACTTCCATGTATTTTTTAATTTTTTCTTTAGTTTCCTGGTTAACCCATTCATTCTTTAGTAGGATGTTCTTTAATCTCCATGTGTTTGTGGTCTTTCCAATTTTTTTCCTTTGGTGACTTCTAGTTTCATAGTGTTGTGGTCTGAAGATATGCACAGTGTGATCTCCATCTTGTACTTCTTCAGGGCTGATTTGTGACTCAATATGTGATCTATACTGGAGAATGTTCCATGCGCACTTGAAAAGAATGTGTATTCTGCTGCTTTAGGATGAAATATTCTGAATTTATCTGTTAAGTCCATCTGGTCCAGTGTGTCTTTCAAACCCATTGTTTCCTTGTTGATTTTCTGTTTATATCATCTGTCCATTGATGTAAGCAGGGTATTAAAGTCCCCAACTATTATTATATTATCACTGAATTTCTTTATGTGTGTTATTGATTTATATATTTGGGTGCTCCCATGTTGGGGGCATAAATATTTATAATTATTAGATCTTCTTGTTGGATTTTCCCCTTTATTATAGTATAAAATACTTGTTACAGTGTTTGGTTTAAAATGTAGTTTGTGTGATGTAGGTATGGCCACTCTGGCTTTCTTTTGATGTCCATTAGCATGATAAATTGCTCTCCATCCCCTCACTTTCAATCTGCAGGTATCTTTAGATTTAAAATGAGTCTCTTGTAGGCAGCATGTAGATGGGTCCTGTTTTTTAATCCATTCTGATACCCTTTGTCTTTTGCTTGGAGCATTTAGTTCATTTACTATCAGAGTGATTGTTGATAGGTAAGAATTTAGTGCTATTGTGTTACCTGTAAAGGTGGTGTTTCTGGTGATGTTCTCTGTTCCTTTCTAGTCTTTGTAGCTTTTGGTCTTTCTTTTCCCCACTGAGAGAGTTCCCTTTAAGACTTCTTGCAGGGCTGGTTTAGAGGTCACACACTCCTTTAGTTTTTGTTTGTCAGGAAACTCTTTATCTCTCTGTCTATTCTGAATGGTAGCTTTGCCAGATAAAGTATTCTTGGCTGCATATTTTTCCCACTCAGGACGTTAAATATATCATGCCACTGTCTTTTAGACTGCCAAGTTTCTGAGGATGGATCTGCTGTGGACTTGATCTGTCTCCCCTGGTAGGTTACGGACTTTTTTTTCCTTTGCTGCCTTCAGGATTCTTTCCATCTGTGTATTTTGTGTATTTGACTGTGATATATCTTGCTGGTGGCCAGATTGTATTGAATTTAATGGGAGTTTTCTGTGCTTCTTGGATTTCGATGTCTGTTTCTTTCCCCACATAAGGGAAGTTTTCAGCTATAATTTGCTCAAATAGACCTGCCCCTTTTTCTTTCTCTTCTTCTTTGGGAGCTCCTATGATATGAATATTACTACGCTTTAAGGAGTTGCCGAGTTCCCAGGTCTACATTCGTGATCCAATACTTTTCTTTTCCTCTTCATTTCACTTATTATTTTCAATAGTTTTATCTTCTGTATCACTGATTCATTCCTCTGCTTCATCTCTATCTTCATTGTTATAATATCCATTCAGTTTTGCATCTCAATTAAAGCATTTTTTATTCTGGTCTAGCTATCTTTCAGCTCTTTCTCTCTGTAGTAAGGGATTCTTTAGTGTCTTCTATGCTTTTCTCAAGCCCAGCTAGTATTTTTATGATTATTGTTTTAAATTCCGGTTCAGTCATCTTACTTGTATCTGTATTGATTAAATCCCTGGCCCTGACTTCTTCCTGTTCTTTCTTTCGGGGTGAATTCCTCCATCTTGTCATTTATGTGTTTTTTTAATGTGCGCGATTGTTAGGAAAGCCTGTTGTATTCCTGCTCCTGACAATAATGGCTATGTTAAGAAGAGGTCCGGGGTGCCTGGGTGGCTCAGTTGGTTAAGCATCTGCTTTCAGCTCAGATCTTGATCCCAGGGTCCTGGGATGGAGCCCCGCATCAGGCTCCCTGCTCAGCGGAGAGCCTGCTTCTCTCTCTCCCTCTGCCTGCCACTCCCCTTGCTTATGCTTTCTTTCTCACTCTCTGTTAAATAAATAAATAAATAAATAAATAAATAAATAAATAAATAAATAAATAACTTAAAAAAAAAAAGAAGAGGTCCAAAAAAAAGGGGGGGAGCTAAATCCTAGTTGTGTTTTAATCTGTTAAAAGAAGCTAGATCTGGGGCACCTGGGTAACTCAGTCGATTAGGTGTCCAACTCTTGATTTTGGCTTAGGTCCTGATCTCAGGGCCAGGCTCCAAGCTGGGTGTTGAGCCTGCTTAAGATTCTCTCTCTCTCCCTCTTCCTCTGCCTCCCCAACTCATGCATCTCTTTTAAAGATTTTATTTATTTATTTTAGAGAGAGTGAGAGAGAGAGAGCACAAGTGGTGGGGAGGGGGACAGGGAGAAGCAGGCTCCCTGCTCGATTTCGGGCTCCATTGCAGTACCCTGAGGTCATGACCTGAGCCAAAGGCAGACACTTAAACAACTGAGCCACCCAAGTGTCCCTTCTCTTTCTCTCTCTTAAAAAGATAAATAAATAAATAAAAGGAAACTAGATCTTAGCTGTGTTTTGGTCTGTTTGTTTAAAGAAGCTAGACCCAAGAAATAAGAGATAATAATACAAAAAAAAATTAAAAAGGAAGGTAGAGCCTAGGTGTGCTTTGGTTTGCTTGTTAAAAGAAGCTAGATCCAAAAATAAAAAATAAAAATAAATGAAAAAACAAAGGAAGCTAGACCCTTTTTCCCCTAAAGCTGAAGCTTGGCAGCGCTCTGTCATCAGTAGAGTTGGTGCATGCGAGGAGTTGTGCTGGTCTTCCGGGGGAGGGGCCTGCCGCGCTGATTCTCAGGCAGATTTGCCCTAGTGGAGATGCACCTGCAGGGCACAGCGGTGCGGGGCTTTGTGTAAGCGGCCCTGGCCTCCACTTGGTGGCACTGTTTTGCTCACTGAAATCAGTCAGTGTTGATGGGCCTGGCAGATAATGGCAACTCCAGCTCTTTCCTCCCTGGAGTGGGAGCTCCCACCTGCCACTCCTCAGGAAGCCCTCACAGAAGAGCAAACAATCACCCCTTCTGTGTCCCCAGCTTCTGTCAGATCCCTGCCTTCACCCTGCCTGTGTCTGAGCCATCTACCTGCCAGGTAGTACAGCCCTGTGTTTTATCTCAGGCATGCGGCTGGGTTTCCAAATTCCAAATCCTATAGATCTGCCCAGCGTGGATCCTCTGGGGAAGGGTCTTGTTGTGCTGTGGCCACGTGCTGTCTTGTTCCAGAAAGTGGTCTCGTGACTGCGCAGCAGCTTAGAGCTCAGCAAAAAGTCAGCACCAACGTTCACTGCCTTCAGCTGGTCTCCCCCTTCCTGTTAGTGAGTGGAGCAGCTCAATGGTACCTGCCAGGTCTTTTGTCCCCAGAGTGGCCATGCCACCTCTGTCAGATGCACTCCAAGAAGAGGAACTGTTTCTCCCTGTGTGATCCAGGGCATCCTCAGATCACACTGCCTGCTCCTGGGTCTCTGCCCACCTTCCCCACTGGAGCACTGCTCAGCCCACCAGATGAGAACCTGGTGCTGGTGCTGACCTCTGAAACTTCAGACTTTGTGCTCTGTTGCTTATAAAACCTTGCGGTATTTGGCCCCTCTCCTTTTTCCAGTGAATGGTTTCGTGGAAGAGTTTTTCTCATGCATTCCCCTGCACATGTTTTTTTTTCTCTCTCTCCCCTCTCTCTGCGATCAGGGCTCCCTCCCTTCCACAGCACCTGCAGCTCTTTTCTCCCCCAAATCAACTCTCTGCAGCTCCTACCTTCCATACTGTGGCAGTTTTTTATCTCTAGTTATGCAGTTTTTTTCTCTCAGACCTTGGATCGATTCATGTGTGTTCAGAATGATTTAATATTTATCTAGTTTGAGGGAGGAGGCAAGCCCAGGGTCCCCCTTACTCCTCTGCCATCTTAACCTCCTCCCCCATTTATCCTTATGCTAGTACCACAGTATTTTGATTTACTGTTGCTTCATAGTAATTTTTGAGATTGGGAACTGTCTCCTTCAATGTTATTATTCTTTTAAAAATTGTTTTGAGTGTTCTGAGTCTCTTGTAATTCTATATGAATTTTAGGATCAGCTTTCCATTTCTGCAAAAATACTATTGGAGTTTTTTTTATAATAATTTTTTATTATGCTATGTTAGTCACCATACAGTACATCCTTAGTTTTTGTTGCAATGTTCCATGATTCATTGTTTGCGTATAACACCCAGTGCACCATGCAGTATGTGCCCTCCTTAATACCCATCACCGGCCTATCCCAGTCCCCCACACCCTTCCCCTCTGAAGCCCCCAGTTTGTTTCCCAGAGTCCATAGTCTCTCGTGGTTCATTCCCCCTTCTGTTTACCCCTCCTTCATTCTTTCCTTCCTTCTTCTACCGATCTCCCTGCTATTTCTTATGTTCCATAAATGAATGAAACCATATGATAATTGTCTTTCTCTGCTTGACCTATTTCACTTAGCATAATCTCCTCCAGTCCTGTCCATGTTGCTGCAAATGCTGGGTAATCGTTCTTTCTGATGGCTGAGTAATATTACATTGTATATATGGACCACATCTTAATCCCTTCGTCTGTTGAAGGGCATCTCGGCTCCTTCCACAATTTAGCTATTGTGGACAATGCTGCTATGAACGTTGGGGTGCATATGGCCCTTCTTTTCACTACGTCTGTATCTTTGGGGTAAATACCCAGTAGTGCAGTTGCTGGATCATAAGGTAGCTCTATTTTTAACTTTTTAAGGGACCTCCACACTATTGGAGTTTTGATAAGGATTGTTATGAATCTGTACATCTCTTTGGGGAGTATTGTCTTAACAATGTTAAGTCTTCTAATCCATGAATGTAGATCAGTTTTCATTTATTTAGGTCTTTAATTCCTTCCTTCATGTTTTGTAGCTTCTAATTCACAAATCTTATACTTCTGTGGTTAAACTTATTTCTAAGTATTTTATTCTTTTTAATGGTATTGTAAATGGATTTTTTCTTAATTTTATTTTCAGATTTCATTGCTTCTGTTTAGAAATTGATTTTTGTATGTTAATCTTGTATCCTGCAACTTTGCTAAATTTCTTCATTAATTTTAACAGTTATTTTGTGTGTGGATATGTTAGGATTTTCTCTATGTAATGTCATTTGCAAATAGAAATAATTTTAGTTTCTCCTTTCCAATTTTGATGCCTTTTATTTCTTTCTCTTGCCTAAATGTCCTGGCCAGAACTTTGAATACAATGTTGAATTGAGGTGAGGCTGGACATTCCTGTCTTGTTCCTGATCTTAGGGGGAAATTTTTCAGATTTCATCATGTTGGGGATGAGTTTTTCATATCTGGCCTTTATCATGTTGAGGAAGTGCCCTTCAATTCCAGTTTATTGAGTGTTCTCTTTATCATGAAAGGTTGTAAGATTTTTTCAAGTGCTTTTTTCTATATGAATTAAGACAATCATATGTTTTTTCCTTCATTCCATTAATCTGTTGCATTACATTGATTTTCTTTTTTAGTTTTTAAATTCCAGGTAGTTAACATACACTATAATATTAGTTTCAGGTGTACAATGTAGTGATTCAACACTTGCACACAACACCCGGTGCTCATCACAGCCAAGGGCACCCCTTAATTCCCATCGCTTATTTCACCCATCCTCCCACCCACCTCCCCTCTGCTAACCAACAGTTTGTCCTCTACAGTTAAGAGTCTGTTTCTTGGTTTTCCTCTCTCTCTTTTTTTTCCCCCTTGCTTATGTTTTGTTTCTTAGATTCCACATATGAGTGTAATCATATGGCATATGTCTTTCTCTGATGACATATTTTGCTTAGCATAATACTCTCTGGCTTCATCCATGTCATTGCAAATGGCAAGACTTCATTCTTTTTTATGGCTGAGTAATGTTTCATTGTGTGTGTATATATACCACATCTTCTTTATCCATTCATCAGTTGATGGACACTAGACTGTTTCCATAATTTGGCTGTTGTTGGCAATGGTGGTGTACATGTACATCTGGGTGCATGTGTCCCTTTGAATTCGCATTTTTGTATTCTTTGGGTAAATACCTAGTAGTACAATTGCTGGATCATAGGGTGGTTCTATTTTTAACTTTTTGAGGAATCTCCATCCTGTTTTCCATAGTGGCTTCACCAGTTTGCATTCCCACCAACAGCACAATAGTGTTTCCCTTTCTCCACATCTTGGCCAGCACCTGTTGTTTCTTGTCTTGTTGATTTTACCTATCCTGACGGGTGTGAGGTGATATCTCATTGTTCTTTTGATTCACATTTCCCTGATGATAAATGATGTTGAGCATCTTTTCATGTGTCTGCTGGCCATCTGTAAGTCTTTGGGAAAATGTCTGTTCATATCTTGTGCTTATTTTTTTTTAATATTTTTTTTATTTATTCATTTGACAGAGATAGAGACGGCCAGCGAGAGAGGGAACACAAGCAGGAGGAGTGGGAGAGGAAGAAGCAGGCTTCCAGCGGAGGAGCCTGATGTGGGGCTCGATCCCAGAACGCCAGGATCACGCCCTGAGCCGAAGGCAGACGCTTAATGACTGAGCCACCCAGGCGCCCATATCTTCTGCCTATTTTTAAATTGGATTATTCATTTTTTGAGTTTTGAGTTTTGTAAGTTCTTTATATAATTTGTATGCTAACCCTTTATCATATATGTTATTTACAAATATCTTCTCCCATTACAAAACCTGCCTTTTAGTTTTGTTGATTGTTTTTTCACTGTGCAGGAGCTTTTTATTTTGATGTAGTTCCAATAACTTATTTTTGCTTTTGTTTCCCTTGCCTCTGTGCCATGACACTGCCTGTGGAGCCATGGCATTGATTCGGTAGAAGGACAAGGCACAGACAGGTTAGCTTGCAAAAGAGAGTGTGGGTGCAGGGGACGACCGCAAGGCGTGCCACCACCAAGACTGCGATCGCCCCGAACAGCTGCAACCTCGCATATTTATTGGCAATAAACAAACAAAGACAATCAAGGGGATGATCTGTATTACATCCTAGTGAATAGTATTACATCACGGGGAAGGTCACGGGATTAGATGATGTAATGTTCAGCAAGTGAGGCCTATTCTTAAACATGTTTCTATTGACCCCGTGGGCTATTGTCAAGAGCAATCAAGTGTCCTTTGGGGCAGCTTTCTGCCAGGTGTTCCCGGCCGCTGTGCTCTGATGTTTACGCTAAAGCCCGCAAGGTCACAAACATGTTTTCCTGTTAAATCCTTAGCATAAGCTCTCAGCCAGTGGCTGCTGCATTTCCCCCTTTTTCTTTTTGCAGAAGCAGGAAGGCAGACTTGGCCACTTTGCATTCCATCACTCGTCAGAAGGCTTTTCTTTCGCATCTGAGGACTAAGGATATTAGAAACAAAGAGATAAAAAGTAATAGTAGAGCTCCTAGAAGGCTAGTATCGTTATTGTTAAACCACTGGAAAAGATTTGAGGGGGACAGTGTCCCATCAATATTTTCCGCCAAGCGTAAGCCTGGTACATTTTGTAAGTCAGCATGAATGATGCCTTGAATGGTAGCTTGTAGCCGTTTAATATCAAGAGCTAAATTGTTACCATAATGATTAGATAGATGTCTTCGAACTTTCTCCCAAAGAATCTCGGTTGCAGGAAAAGGAGTAACACAAAACGTTGTGACATTCCAGTCACAAAGAAGGCGCATGTGTAGTTTAATATTTTGTATTTCATCTCCCAGATATGTCGTAGCATGTTCTAGATCTGAGAGCCGGGTTTTTTTTATTATATTTTATTATTATATTATGTTAGTCACCATACAGTACATCCCCGGATTCCGATGCAAATTTTGATGCTTCATTAGTTGCGCATAACACCCAGTGCACCATGCAATACGTGCCCTCCTTACTACCCATCACCAGTCNTATCCCCTTCCCCCACCCCCCTCCCCTCTGAAGTCTTCAGTTTGCTTCTCATAGTCCATAGTCTCTCATGTTTCATTCCCCCTTCTGATTACCCCCCCTTTCTTTATCCCTTTTCTTCCCCTACTGTTCATCCTAGTTCTTATGTTCCATAGATGAGAGAAACCATATGATAATTGTTCACTTATTTTTTGATTAATAATAGTTTGTTGAATCCATGCCCTGCTGGCATTGATGCCAGTCTTGCACAAATCTTGTCTTTTGTAGTGTTTGGTGCAATACTGTTCCTGCCACCGCAGCTGTGGTGGTGATGGCAATAATGCCAAGAATGGTCATAATAAGAAGTCCTATAAACCTTTTTGAGTGTCGGGCCCACTTCTGTAGGACCGTTAGCAAGGCATGTATGTCTGGAGAACTCTCCCATGGATGGGGATATTCCATGGGTATCCATATTCCAACTCTCCTTCATGCTAACAAGATGATTGATTGGTCGATATTTATGTTACGATTTAGGCAGGTATATAACTTGCAATTTGTGCAAAAAATCTCTTTTTGGAACATATCCAATTTAAGGGAGCCTGCCACCAACACATATGGGTCTCTCACACAAGCTTGAATATAGTCCTTATCAACCATCTGAAGGCTTGAAGTATAGTTTTCATCTTTAAGATAGGTCCCATTCCAGATCTTAATAGGGGACTTTGCCGCAGCAAGTTTCCATAAATGTTTTTGTCTCTTTGCGGTAGCCCATAAAAGGAGAGGGGGTGGCTAATCTGTCTCCATGGCATGTTATAGGACCATCAGAGATAGTATAAATGGTGGTCTGATTAAGTACATACCATCATAAAGCTCGATGATGAGAGCAGTGTCTCCCAGTGCAATTTGAGACTGCGAACCCCTTAGGGGACCAGTCCCTTACTACTCCATAGGAATCATTAATTAATATACTGGGATGATTTGCTCTACATTCCTCCCAATTGGGCTGAATCCCTTCATCCAACCACATTCTGGCCATTTTACATTTAGGCATCGGTGGGATTTCAATGTTTTCTTCAGTAAAATTGTAGGCAAAGCCCACAGTAGATATCAAATAAAGTTGCATTCTGGAGGCATTAACGTTTCCAGGAGAGGTCACTAGCCATCCTTGGCTTAATGGTCTTAAGCAATTTTCATAATGGCCAATGCATATAGGTCTTGTTTTAAAGCCCAATGTGATACTAATTTCTCGTCCTTCTTCTTTAGGGAAAATCGGGAGCCTAGGGTCTGCTATCCCTGGGATCCATTTAGATCCATTAATGTATACAGAGGTGGTATCATCATCCCATTCAGTTGGCCTGATAAAAGGGGGGATTGGGTACATAGGTCCAATAAGTAAAATTGGTGGCTGGTGCTGTGTGACAAAGTGGAATACTTACGGCTACCGTCAATAAGGCCATCATAGTAACAGCCATATTGCTAGGGGTAAAGGGGCGCTGTTCATTACTCAGCACTTCTGCTTTCTGGGTCAGCTTCTTGATCTGACCCCATGTGGGCATCTTCGCCGTCTCGGTTCCTGACAGTGTGATCTTGGTGGTCTGTAGGGTAAGGCCCTTGAGATTTTTTCTGCTTGCTTATGCGGAACCTTAATAAATGAGAGGGGACCCAAACAGGCTTGATAGCATCATCCGGCATCACACAAGCATAACCTTTTCCCCAAGTAATTAAAGTGCCAGAAACCATTGATTAGATTGTACGTCCTTCCACCAGACAGGAGGGGACCGAGAACGTGTTTCCAGGTAAGAGTTATGAAAATATCAACAGCAGTAGAGTCATTCTCATCTCGATTCAAAAAATTTAAAGTAAATAACGTTTTTGCCAACATTTCTGTGGGGGTTACATGTACTCCCCCTTTTAGTTTTTGTGATTGTAATTTGAGGAGTTGGTTGGCTCTTTTCACAATACCCTGTCCTTGGGGATTATACGGGATGTCCATGGAGTGTGATATATTCCAGGCATCAAAAAATTCTTGTAGTTTGGCAGAGGTATAAGCAGGAGCATTATCTGTTTTGATACTTTTAGGAAGTCCCATAACAGCAAAAGCACTGGTTAAATGTCGGATGACATGAGAGGCTGATTTTCCAGTTTGAGCAGTTGCCCAAATAAATCGGGAGAATGTATCGATGGTGACATGAATGAAAGATGATTTACCAAATGGAGACTAATGGGTGACATCCATCTGCCAGATTTCGTTGGCTTGTAAACCCACGGGGATTAACCCCAGTTGTTTGAGATTGTGCATTCAACGTGGCACAGGCTGGACAGGATCCTATAATGGTTTTAGCTTGTTCCCACGTAAGTGGGAAACAATGTCGTAAGCCTCGAGCATTAACGTGAGTCAGTGTATGGAAGTGAGAGGTGTCTTGAAACCCTGGATATAAAAGAGCGTCAGCAGTGGCATTTCCTTCAGAGAGCGGACCTGGAAGATTATTATGACTGTGAATATGAGTAATATAAAATGGCGAACACGGGAACGTGTAAGCTGCTGCAACTGTTGAAAAAAGGTCATAAACTGGGTATCCAATGTTGAAATGGAGGCCGTCACGATGTGGCTAACGACGTAGACTGTGTATAAAGAATCAGAAAGTAAATTAAAGGGATCAAGACCTCCTGAAAAAGAGCAATAACAGCCATTAATTCAGACCTCTGAGCAGATAGATGAGGGGTCTCAATTATTTTAGTTTGAGGCCCATAGTAACAGGCTTTTCCTCTTGCAGATCCTTTTGTGAAAAAGGTCAAAGCATTAGGTAAAGGTGAAGAGGCTGTGACTTTGGGTAATATAAAGGAAATTCGCTTTGGAAAAGACAAAGGAATAGAAGTGTAGTGGGAGGATAATTTTCCCACAAATTGACTAAGCGCAATTTGCCGAGATAGATTATTTTGCAGAGCAGTTTCGATCTGTGCCTTAGTAAGAGGAAGAACGATTGTCAAAGGAGCCATCCAGTTAATTGTTGAGCGCGTTTCCGTCCCATCTGCAAGAGAGTTCCAATATGATCCAAGTAAGCCGTTACTGTTCTTGTGGTGTCGTTTGGTAAGAATAGCCATTCCACAAGGGCCTCATGCTGAATTAAAAGACCAGCAGGTGAATGGGGTGTATGAAAAGTAAGTAATGTTAAAGGCATATTTGGTACAACTCTTTGAATTTGCATTTTATGAATTTGTTCTTCTACAAATCGCAATTCTGAAATGACTGCTTTATTGCGGGTCCGGGGGCTGTTTAAGTCTGGATCACCTTTTAATAATTCAAAGAGATTTTGTAATGCATAAGTAGGAATGCCTATCTTGGGTCTAATCCAGTTAATGTCTCCTAATAATTTTTGCATATCATTTAAAGTTTTAATGGCATCTTGCCGAATTTGTACCTTTTGGGTACGTATTGTGGTACGATCCATTATATAACCTAAGTAAGAATAAGGGGTTGCAGTCTGGATTTTTTCAGGAGCAATGACAAGTTTGTGAAGATCAAATTGATATTTGAGAGAACTGAAAACAGTAGCTAATTCTTCTTCCGTTTTTGCTGCACATAAAATGTCATCCATATAATGGATTAAATAAGCTTGTGGATATTGGACCTGAATTGGTTCAAGAATTCGGGCCACATAACTTTGACATATGGTAGGACTATTAAGCATTCCCTGTGGGAGCAACTTCCACTGAAAGCGCCTGAAGGTTCTGTAAAATTAAAACTAGGGATAGTGAAAGCAAAGCGGGGACAATCTTATTATGCAAGTGGAATTGTATAGAAGCAGTCATGTAGATCAATAGTAATTAGAGGCCAATTAAGACGTACCATACTGGGGGAAGGGAGTCCTGGTTGGAGCGGTCCCATAGGTTGAATTGCTGCATCAACTGCTCTTTTTTTTATGACTTTTATTTATTTATTTATTTATTTATTTATTTTTAATGATTTTTTATTATATTAGGTTAGTCACCATACAGTACATCCCTGGATTCCGATGCAAAGCTTGATGCTCCATCAGTTGCCCATAACACCCAATGAACCATGCAATACGTGCCCTCCTTACCACCCATCACCAGTCTATCCCATTCCCCCACCCCCCTCCCCTCT
>NC_048219.1:77777006-77777080 GCF_002007445.2 Ailuropoda melanoleuca | reverse complement strand
TGTCTCCTTCCACGATTTAGCTATTGTGGACAATGCTGCTATGAACATTGGGGTACATATGGCCCTTCTCTTCA
>NC_048219.1:77764105-77776906 GCF_002007445.2 Ailuropoda melanoleuca | reverse complement strand
AAATCAGAAGGGGGAATGAAGCGTGAGAGACTATGGACTCTGAGAAAAAAACTGAGGGCTTCAGAGGGGAGGTGGGTGGGGGAATGGGATAGACTAGTGATGGGTAGTAAGGAGGGCATGTATTGCATGGTGCCCTGGGTGTTATACGCAACTAATGAATCATGGAACTTTACATCAGAAACCAGGGATGTACTGTATGGTGACTAACATAATATAATAAAAAACATTAAAATAAAAAAAATAAAAAAATAAATGGATGAAAGACCTCAGTGTGAGACAGGAAACCATCAAAATTCTATAGAACACAGGCAGCCACCTCTTTGATATCCAGCTGTAACAGCTGGTTACTAGATATGTCTCTGGAGGCAAGGGAAATGAAAGCAAAAATGAACTCTTGGGACTTCATCAAGATAAAAAGCTTCTGCACAGCAAAGGAAACAATCAATAAAACTAAAAGGCAGCTTTTGGAATAGGAAAAGATTCTTGCAAATGGGAAAGATATCTAATAAAATGTTAGTATCACCAAACTCAACAACTAAAAACCAAATAATCCAGTTAAGAAATGGGCAGAAGACATGAATAGACATTTTTCCAAAGAAGACATCCTGGCTAACATGGCTAACAAACACAGGAGAAGATACTCAGCATCACTCATCATCAGGGAAATACAACTCAAAACCATGATGAGATACCACCTCACACCTATCAGAATGGCTAAAATGAACAACACGGGAAACAACAGATGTTGGTGAGGATGAGGAGAAAGGGGAACCCTTCTACACTGTTGGTGGGACTGCAAAATGGTGCAGACACTCTGGCAAACAATATGGAGATTTCTCAAAAAGTTAAAAATAGCACTACCCTACAATTCAGCAGTTGTACTTCTCAGTATTTACCCTAGGGTACAAAAATACTGATTCGAAGGGCAACATGCTCCCCGATGTTTATAGCAGCATTATCTATAATAGCTACATAATGGAAAGAACTCACTGATGAATGGATAAAGGTGTGTGTGTGTGTGTGTGTGTGTGTGCGCGCGCGCACACACACATTTATATATACTCAATCTTTTTACTCCTTATATTTCCCTAATTTATGTTATTTTTTTATTTTTATATTACACACATATATATACACACACATATTTATATAAACTCCATCTTTTTACTCCTTATACTTCCCTACTTTATGTTATTTTTAAATTTTTACATTTTAAGTTTTTATTTAAATTCCACTTACTTACCATGCGTACAATACTAATGTCAGGTGTACAAAATAGTGATTCAGCACTTAGATATGATGCTCGGTGCTCATCACAGTGCACTCCTTAATCCCCATCACTTATTTAACTTAGCCCCCCACCTACCTCTCCTCCAGTAACCATCAGTTTGTTCTTTATAGATAAGAGTTGTTTCTTGGTTTTCCTCTTTATTTTTTCCCTTATGATTGTTAAATTCCACATATACATAAAATCATATGGTATTTGTCTTTCTTTGACTGACTTATTTTGCTTAGCATAATACACTTACCTCCATCCACATCACTACAAATGGCAAGATTTCATTCTTTTTATGGCTATCTATCTATCTATCATCTATCTATCTATACCACATCTCTTTATCCATTCATCAGTTGATGGACATTTGGGCTCTTACCATAATTGGGCTATTGTAGATAACGCTGCTATAAAAATCTATTCTCATGTCCACTCGAAAAGAATGTGTGTTTTGCTGCTTTAGGATGGAATGTTCTGAATATATCTGTTAAGTCCATCTGGTCTAGTGTGTCATTCAAAACCATTGTTCCCTTGTTGATTTTCTGCTTAGATGTTCTGTCCATACATGTGAATGGGGTGTTAAGGTCCCCTACTATTATTGTATTATTATCAGTATTTCTTTTATATTTGTTATTAATTATTTTATATATTTGGATGCTCCCAAGCTGGGAGAATAAATATTTACAGTTGTTAGTTCTTGTTGGTTAGTCCCCTTTATGATGATATAGTGCCCTTCTTCATCTCTTATTATAGTCTTTGATTTAAAGTCTAGTTTATCCAATGTAAGAATTGTTACGCTGGTTTTCTTTTGATGTCCATTTGCTTGATAAATATTTCTCCATCTCTTCAGTTTCAATCTGGAGGTGTCTTTAGGTTTAACATGAGTCTCTTGTAGGCAGCATGTAGATGGGTCTTGTTTTTTTCATCTGGTCTGAAACCCTATGTCCTTTGATTGGAGCATTTACATTCAAAGTAATGATAGATATGTATTTATTGACACTTTATTACTTGTTTTTTTTTATTGTTCGTGGAGATTTTCTCTGATCCTTCCTTGTCTTTGTCACTTTTGGTCTTTCCTTTCCACTCACGGAGTCCCCTTTAATATTTCTTGCAGAGCTGGCCTAGTGATCATGAACTCCTTTAGTTTTTGTTTGTTGGGAAACTCTTTATCTCCCCTTCTATTCTGAATGACAGCCTTGCAGGAGAGAGCATTGGTGGCTGCAGATTTTTCCCATTCAGCACTTTGAATACATGTTGCCACTCCCTTCTGGCCTGCCAAGTTCCTGTTGAGAGTCTTGCAGCTAGCCTTATAGGTCTTCCCTTGTATTTTAGAAGCTTCTTTTATCTTGCTGCTTTTAAGATTTTTTTCTCTATGACTGTATTTTCCAAAGTTTATTATGATATGTCTTGGTGTTGGCCTGCTTTTATTGATTTTTGATGGGAGTTCTGTGTGCTTCCTCATCTGGATGTCTGTTTCACTTCCCAATTTAGGGAAGTTTTCAGCTATTATTTCTTCATATAAATTTTCTGCCCCCCTTTCTCTCTCTTCTTCTTCTGGGACTCCTATAATATGAAGGTTATTACATTTGAATGAGTCACTGAATTCCCTAAATCTATGCTCGTGTTGCATAATCTGCTTTCTCTCTTTTGTTCAGATTTATTATTTTCCATTGCTTTGTTTTCTATGTCGTTAATTCATTCCTTTGCTTCTTCCAGCCTGTTTTTGCATTGCTTCAAATGTGTTTCCAATCTTGTTTATTGCATTCTTCACCTCTGATTGATTCTTTTTCAAATCTTTTATCTTCGTGGTAAGGGTTTCACTGATGCCTTCCATTCTTTTCTCAAGCCTGGTAAGTATCCGTATGATTGTTGTCTTAAATTCTCCATCAGCCATGTTACTTACATCTGTTTCACTTAGATCCCTGGCCATGGCCTTTTCTTGTTTTTTCATTTGGGATAAATTCCTCCATCTTTGTATTTTGCCTAAGTCTCTGTCTTCTTCTCTGTGATAGAAAAGCCCATTATGTTTTCTGTTCCTGAAAGTAATGACTTTGTGACAAAGAGGTCATGTAGTGCACAGAGACTGGTGCTTCAGGGAATGTCTCCAGTATGTGCTGCGTGCACTCTGCTGTTGTATTTCATCTGCTCTGCCCTTAAGTCATCTGCAGAGTTCTCCTTGCCTGCTGTGGGCAGTGTTTGGTCCCTGGCCTGAATGTGGCCCATTTTAACTAGGTATGTTCTGGTCTGCTTGTGAAATGAGACCTGACACCACTTTCATCGGAACCGAGGCCCTGCTGAACTCTCTGATCAGGAGATGTGGTGTGAGCAGGGGTTTGTGTTAGTCTTCTTGGGGAGGAGCCCACCACTCCAGGACGGAGGCAAACTTAACTGAGAAGGGCAGTCCATCAGAGTGCATGAGGATAGAGCTTAGTGTAAGCAAGTTAGGCAGCCAGTATCCGTACTGTGTTGCTTCCCTCAGGTGGCTTTGTTTATGCTGAGGGGTGGGGGGGGAATGGTGCCAGCCAGCTCCTTTGTTCCCAGAGAGGCTCTCAGTGAATGCTGAGAGCAGGGACCAGCTTCAAGAGCAAATAATCTCCTGCTGTGTGCCCCAGGCGGTCTTCAGATCAGTTTCCACACTGTCTACTCCCGGGTTGTTGGCCTGCCTTCTCTTTAAGAGAAGTGCAGTGCCCTCCAGGCTCTATCACAGCCAAGCTTTCTGACCTTTAGAACTCTAGGCTTTAAGCCCAGTTGGTTGCAAGAACTCACAAAATGCAGCCCTCTCATATCCAAGCCAGTGGCTTTGGGGAAATGTTCTCCTTGTGCAATCCCCTGTGTGCTCCTCTCACTCTTGACCTTCTCTGTGACCCTGGCTCCCTCCCCTCCACAGCACCCACAGTCCATTTCTCCCCTAAAACACATCTCCATACTTCCTACTTCCTTTGATGTGGTCTTTTCTCTCCCTTTAGTTGTGGAGTTTGTTCTGTCAGTCTTCAGGTCAATTTCTGGGGATATTTAGGATGATTTGATGGCTAGTTGTGTTCTTGGGATGAGATGAACCTAGGGTACTCTACTCTGCCACCATTTTCTTGAATACTACCCTTTGTTCTTAGAGGAAAATATTTAGCTGTGATTTTGAGAAACCTTCTAAAGTGCTGTAAAAAAGTTCTAGGTTTATTTCTTCTAATACTGAAATGTTGAGAAGTAAGCAATCCAGAGATAATGCCATGGACCATAGACAGCAAAAGGACTCAGGCTTGCTTGTATCTCTTCAGTCCACGAAACTTAGCATAAAGTTATTCTCATTGCAACATGGCTTGGGGAGATGTGTAAGCCATTATAGTTTTTTAAAAAATATTTCCTGGGAGAATTTAGATTTCTCTCTTGTTAATTATGATAGTTATGATTAGCTAACTTATTTTATAAAAAGAAACTATTTAAATAGCCCTCTGGTTCCCAAAAAATTTTTACTCTTAAAAACACTACTTAACGTAAAACTCTGTTCTTGCTTACTTTAGCCTCCTTTAGTGTGATTGAAATATAACATCATTATTAGGGCAGTTCTTGTCCAAATCCATGAAAAATTCAGCATCCTCTGCTTCATCAGTATTTTTCTCACAGTGCCCTCAGAGAATGGAAAATAACCATAAAAGAAAAAGGGAAGGAATGAAAGGAAGAGAGGAAGAAAGAAAACAGATCTTTATCAAGGTTGCTATTGAAGTCTGAATGACATGCTAAGACGTATACCCAGGGGTTAAGCAAACTAGCTAATAACATCTAGAATAGTCTCTGATTAAAAATGTCAATCTGAATGGTGGATTTGGACAAAGGCAAGTGGATAAAATTCTGCAGTTTCCCTACTGTCTAAGATGCTGGTTGGTATTTACCAACATCTTCCTTTTGTTTTAATCTCCTTGCCTCTAACCTTTAGTCTAAAAAATTGACCCCTGTTTCAAAGAAAAGTCTGAAATTATGAAGTTGATTCCATAGCCCCAAGGGAAAAATATGGCAAAAAAATGACAAGAATTCTCCAATAATGTTATAATTAGACATAGCTACATAAATCTCACAATGTTAGGATACAAGCTGTTTTCCACACTGCCAAAACAAGCTGCAGTTCCTATGAGCTGTCCCAGGTACTGAACTTCCTCTACCTTCAATTCTCTTTGATTCAGTAAAGCAGAATCTTCTGTCTTTGTGCCTGTCCTAGTTATGAATACAGTATTGAGTTTTATTTTTTATAAAAATAAAACTCTCTTAACACTCTTAAAATAAAATTCTAGCCATTACAAAAAAGTTTTTTTAAAAAAGAGATTAAATTATTTTGGACTGTATGTTTAGAAACAAAAACAAGTCTGTCATTATTCATAAATGATATCATTTTCTATGTAGGAATTTCAAAAGAACCTATAGTTAAATTATTAGAACTAAAAAATAAGCTCAGAAAAATTTCTGGATATAGTAAATACATAAAATCAACTCTGTATCTGTATATCAGCAGCAAAGAAAATAACAATACATTACTTGAAATAGCTTAAACATATAGCACCTAGGAACATATCTCTAAAATTGTACAAGACCTCTATGAAGAAAACTATAAAACATTAGTAAAATAAATTAATAAAGATCTAAATAAATGGCAAGAGATCATATTCATGATTCATAAAACTCAATTAAAAATCCCAACTCGTGTGTGTGTGTGTGTGTGTGCACATATATATGGACTATAACAATCTGATCCTAAAATTTCTACAAAAATGAAATGGTCAAGAATAGCTAGGACTCAGGACTCTATTTTTAAAAAGAGACAAAGTGGGAGGACTTGCTCTATTGAATATATGCCAATAAAGTATAAAAGCTACTACCAATAAGGTACTAATATTCGTTAATACATACAGAAATAGACTCATAGAGGGGCGCCTAGGTGGCTCAGTTGGTGAAGCGTCTGCCCTCAGCTCAGGTCATGATCCCGGAGTCGTGGGATTGAGCCCTGAGTCTGGCTCCCCACTTGGTGGAGATCCTGCTTCTCCTTCTGCCCCTCACCCCTCATCCAGCTTGCTCTCCCTATCTCAAATAAATAAATAAAATCTAAAAAAAAATAGACTCATAGAACAAGAGAGAAAACACAGAAACACACATACACACACTCACAGATATTTTGCCAGTTGCATTAAGACAGAGAATGTGGAAGTAGAAAAATGGCAATGTCGAAGAACCCAGCTTCCCTGCTCCCCCACAAGGATCAACAGCTGGAGAGCTAGCTCTCCATTTAAAGAAACAATTAACATCTCTGGGAGACCTCCAGAGTCCACTTAAGAAGTTTAAGCAACACAGCGGAACAAAAAATCTTGAAAAGAGAAAGAAGACAGCTTCATTCTGTCTTTATCATCCCATCCCACAAGCCACCATTGTTCAGCACCAAGAACTAACTTCCCAGGTGGAGTTCTTCTCACCAGGAAAGCAGTACTGAAGTGAGGAACCAGCTTCTCCAGTCTTTCAGGGCACTATGTAAAGGTCCCACTTTTTTTTCACCCCAGCCAGATTGGCAAAGCTGAGACATAGAGAGCTGGTTAGGATGAAGGAAGAAAAGCAGAAGCTATTATTAGCAAATGCACAGTGAGAATAATTACAGTTCAGAGAGACTTGCTCTGCAGATAAACTCAGCACATTTTGCCACAAACAAAGCCAATGGCCAGCACGACCACCACAGATGCCCTACAGATTTTGCCAACTTTCTGTCCCATAAAGCCAGCCACCTGAGTCCCTCCTTGCTCCCTCCCCACTTCTTCACTGGACCCTAGGAACCACACCAGCAGTCATCCAAGCCCTCTATAGCTGCATGAGTGGAAGATGCCACCCGAGATCCCCCCCACGGATCCTCACTGCCATGCTCATGCTTATGCTTATGCTCACAGCCCCCCCAGCTGTGCAACTCCACCCACTGGCCTGTCACCCACTTCCACAATAGCACACATGCCCCAGGGAAAAGTGTACACACAGCCACAGGTAATCACACCAACATCTAGGGCCCTTGCAGCTGCTTATAGGCCCAGATCAGTCCTGCCTTCTGTCACTAGCCAGAATCACTGTGCCCACCTGTCACTAGCCCCTTCAGTTGTGCATCTCATGCCCCCAGACCAGCCCCCCATCATCAACCTCTGTTACAGTATGCACACCCAGGAGGAGAGTGTATAGCCACAGGAGCACATGTGAGCACCCAGTGCCTCTGCAGCTGCCAATAAGTCTTGGTCAACCATAGCTGAGCTTGGCCCTTGCCACCTGCTTTGGCCTCCATCACTATGTGTGTCTGCAACTGGCCCCTACCACTACTAGATACGCACAGCTGGCCGCTTCAGCCAAGTGTGTTCATACCACTGGCCCTGGCCACCGCTGCTGCTCACCCTGGTCCCTAGCAACTGGACCTGGAGGTGCTGCTGAGGGCCCCAACAGCCCTTACAGACACTGAAAACCCCCTGCAGTTGTCAGTGCGGTGAAGTCCATTGGCCTGAGCCAAAGACACATCATGTCCCCCAGAACCCAGTGCCACCACACTTGGCAACTGTACCACTAGACCCAAGATTCAGCATGTCCCCACACATGGGTGAAAGATTTCCTTTAAAGTTTGGAATTCCATAAAGTCTGAAAGAAGTGGCTGCTTTTCCAAATGTGCAAATACATGAAAGATTATAGGGATCATGAAGAATTGGAAACATCAAAAGAATTAGAGTAAATCTCCACAGCCCCAAGAAATGGTGATCCAGAAATTACCCTACAAAAAATTCAAGATAATTGTTCTAAATATGGGCAGACAGCTACAAAAGAGCACAGATAAATAATTTAATAATTAACACTTATTTTAAATAATAATAAATAAAATAAATAATGTAATAATATCAGGGAAATAATGCAAGAACAAAATTAGAAGTTCAACAGAGGTAGGAAACATAAAAAGGAACCAAACAGAAATTTTGAAGCTGAAGAATTCAATAGAGAGCTTCAATGGCAGACTGCATGAGGCAGAAAAAAAGTATCCATAAACTAGAAGACAGATCAACCGAAAATAATGAAAAAGAATGAAGAAATCCTATGGAACACCATCAAAAGAAATAATGTATTCATCACTGGAATCCCAGTAAGAAAAGAGAAAGAGAAGGAGGTTAAAGCTTATATAAAAAAAATAATAGCTGGCAACTTCCTAAACCTGGGGAGAGATTTGAACATTCAAGGCCATGAAGCTAATAGTTGACCTCACACTTTCAATCCAAAATGATATTCAAGACAAATAATAAAACTGTCTGAAATCAAAGACAGAACATTCTAAAAGCAGCAAGAGAAAAATATTCTCTCATACAAAGGAACCCTCATAAAGCTACTAGCAGAGACCTTGTGAAGAGAGAATGGAATGATGTGTTCCAAGTGCTGAAAGAAACTGCCAACCAAGAATACTTTACCCAGTTAAGCCAACCTTCAGAAATGGAGGTGGAAAAAAGAGTCCTTAATAGGGGTGCCTGGCTGGCTCGGTTGGTAGAGCATGCAACTCTTGATCTCAGGATTGTGAGCTCAAGCTCCATATAGAGTGTGGGGCTTACTTAAAAAGTAAAAAAATAAATAAATAAAACATTTGCATAAAAAATCTCCTTAATAAACAAAAGCTGAGGGAATTCAATACCAATAAACCTGCCTTATAAGAAATGCTGAATGGAGGTCTCCTTCAAGCTAAAACAAAAAGATACTACTTAGTCACTTGAAAACGTATGAAAATTTACAACACACTGGTAAAGATAAGCATATAGTCAGATTCATAATACCTTAACACAGTATTGTTATGATGGTAAGTATTAACTACTTAATCCTAATACCAAGGTTAAAGGACAAAAGTATTAAAAATAGTTATAGCTTCAACAATTTCTTAATGGATACACAATATAAGAAGATGTAAATCATGACATCAAAAACCATAAAAGGGTATATCCTTAAGATGGCAGTAGAGTAGGGAGACCCTAGGCTCTTCTTGTCCCTCCAACACAGATATATAACAATCAAATAATTTTAAATACACTAGAAATCAACCTGAAGACTGATAGAAAAACTCCACAGCTAAAGAAAGAGAAGAAGCCACATTGAGGGAGGTAGGAAGTGCAGACAGGTGATTTGGAAGAAATATGGATCATGGGTGCTGTGGAGGGGAGGGAGTGGTGGTCATGGAGAAGAGTGAAAGAGAGAGGAACACACAAAGGACTGCACAAGGAGAACATTTCCCCAAAGCTATTGGCTGGGAGAATGAGAGGGGGCTGATTCTCATGAGTTCTTGCAACTAGTGGGGCTTAGAGACTGGAATTTTAAAGGTTGGTGGGCATGGCTAGGGTAGAACTCTACTCCTGTAGAGAAAGCAGGCAAACAACCTGAGGGCAGACAGGATGGAAATAGCAATCTGAAAAAAAGCTTGGGACACATTATTCACTCTTCTTGTGAGCATCTCTGAGAGGCAGAATTCAGGGAGATGCCTCTTTGGGGACAAAGGAGCCAGCCAGTGCCATTTCCTTCTCCTGCCCCACAGCATAAACACAGAGCCACCTGTGGAAATCAGCTTGGCCTTGTCACTGGCTGCCTAACTTGCTTACAGCAAGGCACATTCCCCCGTGCTCTCATGCAGCTGCCTTTCTTGGTCAAGCTTGTCTCAGTCCTAGCATGGTGGGGTGCTCCCCCAGAAGACTGTCACAGGCCCCTGCCCACAAAACATCCCCAGATCCTGGAGGTTTTTTTTTTTTTTTAAAGACTTTATTTATTTATTTATTTATTTATTTATTTAAGAGAGACAGAGATAGCAACAGAGATAGTGAGAGAGAACATGAGCAGGGAGGAGAGGGAGAAGCAGGGTCCCCACTGAGCAGGGAGCCTGATGCAGGACTTGATCCCAGGACCCTGGGATCATGACCTGAGCCAAAGGCATATGCTTAACTGACTATGCCAGCCAGGCACTACAGATCCTGGAGTTTTAAAAGTCATTAGGATTGGCTGGGATAGAGCCCCAGGGGCACTGCACTGCTCCTGGAGAGAAGGCAGGCAAACAACTGGGAGATAGACAATGTGGAAACAGCAATCTGAAAAACACCTGGGACACACAGGAGATTATTCACTCTTCTCAGAGTGCTTCCCTGAGAAGCACCAAGCATGGAGGTGCCTCTCCAGTCACAAGGGAACTGGCTGGTTCCCCTGCCCCTCAGCGTAAACACAGAGCCACCTGTGATAAGCAGCACAGTGCCAACACCAGCTGCCCGGCCTTCTTACACCAAGTCCCACAACCCTAACTCAGGTGGTACCATCCTTCTTCCTCACGTTCACCTCAGTCCCAGCATGGTGGGCCCCTTCCACAGAAGTCCAGCAGAAACCACTGCCCACACCATGTCTCCTGACCAAAGAGTTCTGCAGGGCTTCAGTTCTAGTGGGAATATCAGATCTCATTTCACAAGTAGACCAGAGCAGACCTAGGTAGAACTCACCACATTCTGACCAAGGACTAAACACTGCCCACTGCAGGCAAGGAGAGTCTCTGCAGATGACTGGCCTGAATGATAGAGCAGCCAAAACACAACAGCAAAGTGCACACAGCACACACTAGAGACACTCCCTGAAGCACCAGGCCCAGAACACTATATGACCTCTTCATAAAGCCATTACTCTCAGGAGCGGGAAACATAACGGGCTTTCGTAACACACAGAAGAAGGCAGAGACTTAGACAAAATGCTAAGAAAGAGGAATTCATCCCAAGTGAAAGAACAAGATAAGGCCATGGTTAGAGATCTAAGAGAAAAAGATATAAGTAACATGCCCAATGGAGAATTTAAAGCAACAATCATGAGACTACTCACCGGGCTTAAGAAAAGAATGGAAGACATAAGGGAGGCCCTTACTGCAGAGATAAAAGACTTAAAAAAGAATCACTCAGAAATGAAAAATGCAATAACTGAAATTGGACACAGATGTGATGCAATGAACGCAAGGCTGGAAGAAGCAGAGGAATGAATAAGTGATAGAGAGGAAAAATTAATGGAAAATAATGAACCTGAATAAAAGAAAGAAGAATTATGGAACATGAGGATAGACTTAGGGAACTCAGACACCATCAAACATTATAACACTGTATTTTATAAGTCCCAGAAGAAGAAGGGAGAAAAGGGGGCAGAAAATTTATTTGAGGAAATAACAGCTGAAAACTTACCTAAACTGGGGAAGGAAACCGACTTCCAGATCCAGGAGGCACAGAGAACTCCCATCAAAATCAACAAAAGCTGGCCCACACCAAGACATACTGTAATTAATTTTGCAAAATATACTCATAAAGAAAAAATCTTAAAAGCAGCAAGACAAAAGACACCTTTACTTAAAAGGGAAGACCTATAAGGCTAGCTGCAGATCTTTCAACAGAAACTTGGCAGGCCAGAGGGAGTGGCATGATGTATTCAAAGTGCTGAATGGGAAAAATCTGCAGCCAAGAATACTTGATCCAAGTGAAGGGATGGAGAAACATTAGTCCACAAATGAATGTCAGCTCTTTGGGCAACTAATCTTTGATAAAGCAGGAAAAAACATCCAGTGGAAAAAAGACAGTCTCTTATAAATGGTGCTGGGAAAATTGGACAGCTACATGCAAAAGAATGAAACTTGACCACTCTCTCACACCATACACAAAAATAAACTCCAAATGGATGAAAGACCTCAATGTGAGACAGGAATCCATCAAAATTCTAGAGGAGAACATAGGCAACAACTTCTATGACATCGGCCAGAGCAACCTTTTTCACGACACATCTCCAAAGGCAAGAGAAATAAAAGATAAAATGAACTTATGGGACTTTATCAGGATAAAGAGCTTCTGCACAGCCAAGGAAACAGTCAAAAAAACTAAGAGACAGCCCACGGAATGGGAGAATATATTTGCAAAGGACACCACAGATAAAGGACTGGTATCCAAGATCTACAAAGAACTTCTCAAACTCAATACACGAGAAACAAATAAACAAATCATAAAATGGGCAGAAGATATGAACAGACACTTTTCCAATGAAGACATACAAATGGCTAACAGACACATGAAAAAATGTTCAAAATCATTAGCCATCAGGGAAATTCAAATCAAAACCACACTGAGATACCACCTTACGCCAGTTAGAATGGCAAAGATAGACAAGGCAAGAAACAACAATTGTTGGAGAGGATGTGGAGAAAGGGGATCCCTCCTACATTGTTGGTGGGAATGCAAGTTGGTACAGCCACTCTGGAAAACAGTGTGGAGGTCCCTTAAAAAGTTAAAAATTGAACTACCCTATGACCCAGCCATTGCACTACTGGGTGTTTACCCCAAAGATACAGACGTAGTAAAGAGAAGGGCCATATGCACCCCAATGTTCATAGCTGCATTGTCCACAATAGCCAAATCATGGAAGGAGCCGAGATGCCCTTCAACAGATGACTGGATTAAGAAGCTGTGGTCCATATATACAATGGAATATTACTCAGCTATCAGAAA
>NC_048219.1:77723010-77761937 GCF_002007445.2 Ailuropoda melanoleuca | reverse complement strand
CAGTCAAAACTAGAGGCTCTGACGGCCAGGGTCACCGAGGCAGAGGAACGCGTTAGCGAATTGGAGGATGGGTTAGTAGAAGAAAAAACGAAAATAGAAGCTGGTCTTAAAAAAATCCACGCCCACGAATGTAGATTACGGGAGATTACTGACTCTATGAAACGATCCAATGTCAGAATCATCGGCATCCCTGAAGGGGTGGAGAAAAACAGAGGTCTAGAAGAGATATTTGAACAAATTGTAGCTGAAAACTTCCCTAATCTAGCAAGGGAAACAAGCATTCGTGTCCAAGAGGCAGAGAGGACCCCATCCAAGCTCAACCAGGACAAACCTACGCCACGGCATGTCATAGTGCAATTCGCAAATATTAGATCCAAGGATACAGTATTGAAAGCGGCCAGGGCAAAGAAATTTCTCACGTACCAAGGCAAAGGTATCAGGATTACGTCAGACCTGTCTACAGAGACCTGGAATGAGAGAAAGGCTTGGGGGGGCATTTTTAAAGCTCTTTCAGAGAAAAACATGCAGCCAAGGATCCTTTATCCAGCAAAGCTGTCATTCAGAATTGATGGAGAAATAAAGACGTTCCAAAATCGCCAATCATTAACCAATTTCGTAACCACGAAACCAGCCCTACAGGAGATATTAAGGGGGGCTCTATAAAGGTAAAAAGGCCCCAAGAGTGATACAGAGCAGCAAGTCACAACCGATACAAAGACTTTAAAGAGAAATGGCATCATTAAAATCATATCTGTCAATAATCTCTATCAATCTAAATGGCTTAAACTCTCCCATAAAACGCCACAGGGTTGCAGATTGGATAAAAAGACATGACCCATCCATTTGCTGTCTACAAGAGACTCATTTTGAACCCAAAGATGCATTCAGACTTAGAGTAAGGGGATGGAGTACCATCTTCCACGCAAATGGACCTCAAAAGAAAGCTGGAGTAGCAATTCTCATATCAGATAGACTGGATTTTAAACTAGAGGCCATAGAGAGAGATACAGAAGGGCACTATATTATTCTTAAAGGAAGTATTCAACAAGTGGATATGACAATTATTAATATATATGCCCCCAACAGGGGAGCAGCAAGATACACAAGCCAACTCTTAACCAAAATAAAGAGACATATAGATAAGAACACAGTAATAGTAGGGGACCTCAACACCCCACTATCAGAAATAGACAGAACACCCTGGCAAAAACTAAGCAAAGAATCAAAGGCTTTGAATGCCATACTCGACGAGTTGGACCTCATAGATATATATAGAACACTACACCCCAGAACCAAAGAATACTCATTCTATTCAAATGCCCATGGAACATTCTCAAGAATAGATCATGCTCTGGGACACAAAACAGGTCTCAGCCAATACCAAAAGATTGAAATTATCCCCTGCATATTCTCAGACCACAACGCTCTGAAATTGGAACTCAACCACAAGGAAAAACCTGGAAGAAACTCAAACACTTGGAGGCTAAGAACCATCCTGCTCAAGAATGACTCGATAAACCAGGAAATCAAAAAACAAATTAAACAATTTATGGAGACCAACGAGAATGAATACACAACGGTCCAAAACCTATGGGATACTGCAAAGGCAGTCCTAAGGGGGAAATACATAGCCATCCAAGCCTCACTCAAAAGAATAGAAAAATCTAAAATGCAGTTTCTATATTCTCACCTCAAGAAACTGGAACAGCAACAGAGGGACAGGCCTAACCCACTGACAAGGAAGGAGTTGACCAAGATTAGAGCAGAAATCAATGAATTAGAGACCAGAACCACAGTAGAGCAGATCAACAGGACTAGAAGCTGGTTCTTTGAGAGAATCCATAAAATTGATAGACCACTGGCAAAACTTGTCCAAAAACAAAGAGAAAGGACTGAGATTATTAAAATTATGACTGAAAAGGGAGAGGTCACGACCAGCACCATTGAAATTGCAAGGATTATTAGAAACTTTTATCAACAGCTATATGCCAAAAAACTAAACAATCTGGAAGAGATGGAGGCCTTCCTGGAAACCTATAAACTACCAAGACTGAAACAGGAAGAAATAGATTTCTTAAATAGGCCAATTAACTATGAAGAAATTGAGTCAGTGATAAACAACCTTCCAAATAATAAAACTCCAGGCCCAGACGGTTTTCCTGGGGAATTCTACCAAACATTCAAAGAAGAAATAATACCTATTCTCCTAAAGCTATTTCAAAAAATAGAAACAGAAGGAAAGCTACCAAACTCATTCTATGAGGCTAATATTACCTTGATCCCCAAACCAGGCAAAGACCCCCTCAAAAAGGAGAATTACAGACCGATTTCTCTAATGAATATGGATGCCAAAATCCTCAACAAGATCCTTGCTAATAGAATCCAACAGTACATTAAAAGGATTATCCATCATGACCAAGTGGGATTCATACCTGGGATGCAAGCATGGTTCAACACTCGCAAATCAATCAATGTGATACATCATATCAACAAGAAAAGACTCAAGAACCATATGATCCTCTCAATTGATGCAGAAAAAGCATTTGACAAAATACAGCATCCTTTCCTGATTAAAACCCTTCAGAGTGTAGGAATAGAGGGTACATTTCTCAATCTCATAAAAGCCATCTATGAAAAGCCTACTGCAAGCATTATTCTCAATGGGGAAAAGCTGGAAGCCTTTCCCTTAAGATCAGGAACACGACAAGGATGCCCACTCTCGCCACTATTATTCAACATAGTACTAGAAGTCCTTGCAACAGCAATCAGAAGACAAAAAGGGATCAAAGGTATCCAAATCGGCAAAGAAGAAGTCAAACTGTCTCTCTTTGCAGATGACATGATACTCTATATGGAAAACCCAAAGGAATCCACTCCCAAACTATTAGAAGTTATAGAACAATTCAGTAAGGTGGCAGGATACAAAATCAATGCCCAGAAATCAGTTGCATTTCTATACACGAATAACGAGACTGAAGAAAGAGAAATTAGGGAATCCATCCCATTTACAATAACACCAAAAACCATGCGTTACCTTGGAATTAACTTAACCAGAGACGTAAAGGACCTATATGCTAGAAACTATAGATCACTTTTGAAAGATATTGAGGAAGACATAAAAAGATGGAAAAATATTCCATGCTCATGGATTGGAAGAATTAACATAGTTAAAATGTCCATACTACCCAGAGCAATCTACACTTTCAATGCTATCCCGATCAAAATACCGAGGACATTTTTCAAAGAACTGGAACAAATAGTCCTTAAATTTGTATGGAACCAGAAAAGGCCCCGAATCTCCAAGGAACTGTTGAAAAGGAAAAACAAAGCTGGGGGCATCACAATGCCGGATTTCGAGCTGTACTACAAAGCTGTGATCACAAAGACAGCATGGTACTGGCACAAAAACAGACACATCGACCAATGGAACAGAATAGAGAACCCAGAAATGGACCCTCGGCTCTTTGGGCAACTAATCTTTGATAAAGCAGGAAAAAACATCCGGTGGAAAAAAGACAGTCTCTTCAATAAATGGTGCTGGGAAAATTGGACAGCTACATGCAAAAGAATGAAACTTGACCACTCTCTCACACCATACACAAAAATAAACTCCAAATGGATGAAAGACCTCAATGTGAGACAGGAATCCATCAAAATTCTAGAGGAGAACATAGGCAACAACTTCTATGACATCGGCCAGAGCAACCTTTTTCACGACACATCTCCAAAGGCAAGAGAAATAAAAGATAAAATGAACTTATGGGACTTTATCAGGATAAAGAGCTTCTGCACAGCCAAGGAAACAGTCAAAAAAACTAAGAGACAGCCCACGGAATGGGAGAATATATTTGCAAAGGACACCACAGATAAAGGACTGGTATCCAAGATCTACAAAGAACTTCTCAAACTCAATACACGAGAAACAAATAAACAAATCATAAAATGGGCAGAAGATATGAACAGACACTTTTCCAATGAAGACATACAAATGGCTAACAGACACATGAAAAAATGTTCAAAATCATTAGCCATCAGGGAAATTCAAATCAAAACCACACTGAGATACCACCTTACGCCAGTTAGAATGGCAAAGATAGACAAGGCAAGAAACAACAATTGTTGGAGAGGATGTGGAGAAAGGGGATCCCTCCTACATTGTTGGTGGGAATGCAAGTTGGTACAGCCACTCTGGAAAACAGTGTGGAGGTCCCTTAAAAAGTTAAAAATTGAACTACCCTATGACCCAGCCATTGCACTACTGGGTGTTTACCCCAAAGATACAGACGTAGTAAAGAGAAGGGCCATATGCACCCCAATGTTCATAGCTGCATTGTCCACAATAGCCAAATCATGGAAGGAGCCGAGATGCCCTTCAACAGATGACTGGATTAAGAAGCTGTGGTCCATATATACAATGGAATATTACTCAGCTATCAGAAAGAACGAATTCTCAACATTTGCTGCAACATGGACGGCACTGGAGGAGATAATGCTAAGTGAAATAAGTCAAGCAGAGAAAGACAATTATCATATGATTTCTCTCATCTATGGAACATAAGAACTAGGAGGATCGGTAGGGGAAGAAAGGGATAAAGAAAAGGGGGGTAATCAGAGGGGGGAATGAAACATGAGAGACTATGGACTGTGAGAGGCAAACTGAGGACTTCAGAGGGGAGGGGGTGGGGGAAGGGGATAGCCTGGTGATGGGTAGTAGGGAGGGCACGTATTGCATGGTGCACTGGGTGTTATACGCAACTAATGAAGCATCAAACTTTACATCGGAATCTGGGGATGTACTGTATGGTGATTAACACAATATAATAAAATAAAATTTAAAAAAAAAAAGAGATGAAGAAAGACACCATATCATAATAAAGGGAACTATCTAACATAAATATCTAACAATTATAAATATTTATGCACCCAACATGGGAGCATCCAAATATATATATAAATCAATAACAGATATAAAGAAACTCATTGATAATAGTATATAATACTAGGGGACTTTAACATCCCACTCACATGGATGGGCAAATGATCTAAACAGAAAAACAACAAGGAAACAATGGCTTTAAATGACACATTGGATCAGATGGACTAACAGATATATTCAGAACATTGCATCCTAAAGCAGCAAAATACGTATTCTTTTTAAGTGCAAATGAGACGTTCTCCAGATTAGATCACAAACTAGATCAGGACTCAACAAATACAAAAAGACTGAGATCATACCTGTATATTTTCTAACCATAGCTCTATGAAACTTGAAGCCAACCACAAGAAAACATTTGGAAAGACCACAAATACATGGAGGTTATGCAGCATGGTACTAAACAATGAATGGGTCAACCAGGCAATTAAAAATTACATGAAAACAAATGAAAATGAAAACACGACAGTCCAAAACTTTGGGATTCAGCAAAAGTGATCTTATCAACAGCATTTTTTTCGTAGAGCTAGAACAAACAATCCTAAAATTTGTATGGAGTCACAAAAACCTCAAATAGCCAAAGCAACCTTGAAAAAGAAAACCAAAGCTGGAGGCATCACAATTCTGGACTTCAAGTTATGTTACAAAGCTTAGTGAACAACACAGTATGGTACTGTCACAAAAACAGACACATAGATCAGTGTAACGAATAGAAAACTCAAAAATGAACCCACTACTGTATGCCAGTTAATCTTTGACAAAGCAGGAAAGAATATCCAATAGGAAAACGACCGTCTCTTTAACAAATGGTGGGAAACTGGACAGCTACATGCAAAAGAATGAAACTGGACCACTTTCTTCTTTTTTTTTTTTAAAGATTTTATTTATTTATTCGACAGAGATAGAGACAGCCAGCGAGAAAGGGAACACAAGCAGGGGGAGTGGGAGAGGAAGAGGCAGGCTCATAGCAGAGGAGCCTGATGTGGGGCTCGAATCCCATAACGCCGGGATCACGCCCTGAGCCGAAGGCAGACGCTTAACTGCTGTGCCACCCAGGCGCCCCTGGACCACTTTCTTACACCACATGCAAAAATAAATTCAAAATGGATGAAAGACCTCAGTGTGAGACAGGAAACCATCAAACTCCTAAAGGAGAACACAGGCAGTAACCTCTTTGATATGGGCTATAGCAGCTTCTTTCTAGAAATGTCTCCTGAAGCAGGGGAAACAAAAACAAAAATAAGCTACCGGGACTTCATCAAAGCAAAAAAGCTCTGCACAGCAAAGGAAATAGTCAACAAAACTAAAAGACAGCCTAAGGGATGGGAGAAGATATTTGCAAATGACATACCTGATAAAGGGTTAGTATCCAAAATTTATAAGAACTTATATAACTCAATACCCCAAAAAACCAAATGATCCAGTTTAAAAATGGGCAGAACACATGAATAGACATTTCTCCAGAGAAGACATCCAGATGGCCAACAGACACATTAAAAAGTGCTCAACATCACCCATCATGAGGGAAATGCAAATCAAACTACAATGAAATATCACCTCACACCTGTCAGAATGGCTAAAATCAACACAAGAAACAACAAGTGTTGGCGAGGATGAGGAGAAAGAGGAGCCCTCTTACACTGTTGGTGGGAACGCAAAGTGGCACAACCACTGTGGAAAATAGTAAGGAAAACAGAAAGGAAACTCCTTTCCTCAAAAAGTTAAATATAGAACTACCCTATGACTCAGCAATGCACTACTAGGTATTTACCCATAGAATAAAAAACACTAATTTGAAGGGATACATGCACACTGATGTTTATAGCAGTTTTATCTACAGTAGTCAAATTATGGAAACAGCCCAAGTGTCCACCGACTGATGAATGAATAAGGAAAATGTGGTGTATATATATGTGTACATATATGTGTGTGTATGTGTATATATATATATATGTATATATATGTAGATAGATATAGGTATATTACCTATCAATGTAGACATATAGATACACACACAATGGAATATTACTCAGCCATCAAAAAGAATGAAATCTTGCCATTTGCAATGACATGGATGGAGCTAGAGAGTATTATGCTAAGCAAAATAAGTCACAGAAAGACAAATACCATAGGATTTCACTATAGGTGAAATTTAAGAGACAAAACAACTGAGCAAAGGGAAAAAGAGAGAGAAACCAAGAAGCTGACTGTTAACAGTAGAGAACAAACTGATGGACACCAGAGGGGAGGTGAGTCGGGGGATGCAATAAATAGGTGATGGGGATTAAGGAGGACACTTGTAATGAGCACCAGGTATTGTATGGAACTATTGAATCACTATATTGTACACTGGAAACTAATAATAAAATTGTATGTTAACTATGTGAAATTTATTTGTTTATTTATTTTAAAGATTTTATTTATTTGACAGAGAGAGACAGTGAGAGAGGGAACACAAGCAAGGGGAGTGTGAGAGGGAGAAGCAGGCTTCCCGCCGAGCAGGGAGCCCGATGCAAGGCTCGATCCCAGGAGCCTGGGATTGTGACCTGAGCCGAAGGCAGACGCTTAACAGCTGAGCCACTAGGTGCCCCCTATGTGGAATTTAAATAAAAAGTTTAAAACAAATTGTAATCAATATTGTATAACTGTGTTCATTAAGTATTCTATATGCTGGGCACTGTGTAACACCTGTGGATACAAAGAAGGTTGTTCTGAGTTTCTGAAGTGCACCTGCCTTGTCTCTTTAACTTTTGGGAGGCTGTGATGGAAGAGATATTCCTTTGTCTTATCAGCCTTTGTGTGGTTGCAGAGAAAAACGGAGGACTGTGAATTTGGGGATTTTAAAGAGAGGTTACTTATTCTGCTCACAGGTATTCTTTGGTGTAATAACAAGGAATTGACATGACATAGTGGTGAGGAGTATGGACTCTGGACTCATAGTAGGAGGTGCAAATTCTGGCTCTATGAATTGAAAGATGTTGGGTTAGTAAGTTGACCTGCTCAACCTCAGTTTCTTCATCTATAAAATGGGAATAACAGTAGTACCTACTTCATGGAGCTATTGTGTGAATTAAATGATCTAATGTATACAAAGCACTCAACAGTGTCCCTGTGAGCTAAGTGCTCAAAATGTGAGGCATTATTACTATCATTATTTAGAAACATAAATAAAAACGTAGTTGTCGTCTACATGCATTAGAGAAGAGACGGATCATGAATTGTTCTAAGAAAATGGAACAGATGGGGTGGATCAGGGAAGACTTCATAGAACAGCTGCACTTGAGCAGCACTAATCTGATATTGGGCTAATCTGACCAAGAGCATCAAGGATCTAAACAAAAACCTGTTTAGCCCCACTCCATGCTAGCCATCAACTAAGCTATTGGCTGTAGTGAGGGGTGCACATCCTGGACGGCTGGAGACCAACCCTGAGACTCATGATGTAGTGTCTCATCGCCATCCGGTATCAGTATCAGAGGGATCAGTCACCAGGATTTCTGCCACGTGTCTATGTTTTGTACTTCCTGAGGGTGTCCATTCGACGTGTGAGTAACACACTGTCTCTTCAAAGAAGGAAGGTCCGTGCTGGAACTGCTCCATCATTCACAGTCCCTTAGGGACCCAGAGTTCTGTGATTCTAAGAACCTGCCCATGAAAGATTACATTTAATAACTCCAGTAGTGTGTCGGAGAGAGGTTGATTCCTAAATCTTAATTACAAATACATAATCATTGGGCCACATTTTCTCATTAAAAACAGATTAAGTCTAAACAAATCTACATTCCCTTGGTGTTTAACACTCTTGACTTTTAATGAAGCCCCTCGGGCTTTCAGGTCAATTTAAACAAAGAGAAAAGCATGAAACTTTTGAACAATGATTCATGGAACTCATTATAATTAATTCTCTAATTCCACCCCCCTGCAGTTTACCAGTGTGTTCTGAGATAATCAGTTGTTAAAAGCTGTCAACCCTGTTCTCTTCTTATACCAAGGTATTCCAGGTTGTGGGGGTAGAAATGTCTGGAAAAGATCCTCTGAACCATCTGTGCTCTTTGTACCAACCAGCCTGTTCCCTTGTTGTTCCATAAGCATGGGGTAGGATTGTTCTGGATGACTACGGATGTCATCCCCTTAGGGTAGAGGTAGGAAGTTGTGGGGTTTCTTGGCAGCTCAGCCATGTCGGAGATCTGAGATGCCTTCTCAGCAAGTCTTTGGGTCTTTCTCATTGGTTGCAAGACTCCTGCAGTAGACCCACACGTTAAAAAAAAAAGAAAAATCCCGTGAACAACTGTACACAAAAGCAGAAGTGGAAAGGCCACATCCCTAATCAGGGAGGAAAATCTTCCTAGAATTCCTCCAGGAGCCCCCTCCTCCTACTGTCCCAGCCACAAGTAGGTCTACCCCACATACACAGCTTTGGCGCATGACTCATCAACGTCGTTTTAACTTTTATCATTTTATGAAAACTTCAACGTCAAAACATCCTAATTTCTTGACCTTATTCCTTTGGCCACTGCATTCCTGCCCACCTCTTAGTCTTCATCCTGCTCCATCTCTGAAATGATGAATGATGGTAACTAAAGTCTAATGAATGCCTAGTGTTCTCCCTCTTACTATCGTCACACCTACGGGCTGATCACGACATCCGATCACTGTGCCTTTGTCTCTGCTTGTCCTCAAGGTTTAACAGCGCCCCGCCATTTTTACTCACGCCCCCTCCAGCTGAGACACCTGCCGTGTCGCTATGAACCCTCTCTCTGCAGCATCCTCAACCCTCTTGTCTCATAGTCTTCCTGTGACATCTGCCCCACATGGATTAGTCTGACCATCTGGCCCTTCTACTCCCATTTGGACTGATGGAGAACATAACACAAACACGCAGATTGGTGCCACTTCAAAAATATGGTGTCACTTCTCCACTGCGGTGCTTGGCAATTCTCTTAACCACCAGAAGTCAGCTTGTACTCATATTTTCAGTGGCTCTTCAAAATATTTACTTCTCTCCTTAGCCCCCAAACATCATAACTATTTCCTGTCTCTTGGCAGATAGGCTTGCTTCCATTTCACAGAAAAAGTAGGAACATCTTGTGTACTAGCAGTAATTATTCATACACATAATTAATAAGCTAAAGTGTCCACAAGAGTCTTTAGTTGGTTATAGGGAAATTTTTGACACTTTTCTAAAAGGAGGTAATCTATATTATATTTCTATCAGATCTCTCTCTATATCTATAGTTGTGTGCAATTTACCATGAAATGTATAACAAATAAGAAAGGTTGCTAAATAAATAGATAAATAGACATGGGATAAAGCAAATATTGTTACTGGTAGAATCTAGGTGGTAGGAGGGCACCTGGGTGGCTCATTTGGTTAAGCGTCTGCCATCAGCTCAGGTCATGATCCCAGTGTCCTGGGATCAAGTCCCACATCAGGCTCCCTGCTCAGCGGGGAGCGTGCTTCTCCCTCGTCCTCTGCTGCTCCCCCTGCTTGTGCTCTCTCTCTCTGTCAAATAAATAAATAAAATTTGAAAAGAAAGAATCTAGGTGGTAGATATCCAGATGTTCACTGTAGAAATTATTTCAACTGTAATGTATGTTTGAAAATTTTCCTTATAAAATGTTGGAACCAATTTGTATCTTCAGAAACCACAGATACCCATTTGAATATTATCCAGGGGCTACCAATTATTGAACAGCATGCAGAAGCAGATTTTAGGTTACATTTTATAGGGCATATAGCACCCATTTCTGAAATAGACTGTCACAAAAATATCTCCTTTGGTGTATGCACAATGGAAGACCCCCTTTTATTTGTCGGTTAGTTACCAGTTAGTTTTCTAACAGGAAAAGGAACAGAATGGTTGGAAATTTAAAATGTTAACACAAGTCCCCATATTGGACAAAATAGTGGGTTCAATATTATTTTAAGGTGTTTGGTCCTCAACTTCTATTTAAAAATTTTTTCCTAGGGTGCCTGAGTGGCTCAGTCCGTTGAGGGTCCAACTCTTGATTTTGGCTCAGGTCATGATCTCAGGGTTGTGAGATCCAGCCCCGCATTGGGCTTCATGCTCAGTGGGGTGTCTGCTTCAGATTCTTTCTCTCCCTCTGCCCTTCCCTCTGCTCACGTGCTCTCTCTCTCTCCATTAAATACAATACAATACAATAAAATACAATAAAATAAAAAATTAATAAATAAATAAGCAAATAAAAATAAAAATAGATTTTTCCTAAATGGTTTAAGGAATTCCACTTTTTTTTTTTTACATCTACATCAATAGTTTTCCCCTTCATCTTCTCTTTTCAGAATTTCCCTCATGAGGAGCTGCTAATTAGATAGTTTTTTTCTCAAAGTTATGCCCAGTATTTCAGTTTGTTAGCCCTGGATGAAAGAGATCAGGTTTAAGGAAAACTAACCGACAAATAAAAGGAAGAAAATGGGATTTTAACAAATGGGAAGGGGGGGCAAATAATATTCTATCTTCACCAGTAAGGTCAGGACTGGAAGCAATGAGAAAGCAAAGAGGTTTCTGGGAGAGGGTGAAAGACGGGACAAGTTTGGAGAAGGTGACGACAGACAACACTTTACCAGATGGGTCTAGAACGGTAGCTAGGCCCCCCTAGATCATTTGGGGAATAAGAGCACATATAAATAGTTCAACTTCACGTTTGGTTTTGCTCTTGAGAGTCTGGTTCTATGAGACGTTGTGCTCCGGCCGTGAGACCGGCCCGGCATTAGGAGCTGCAGGTCATGCTCAGACAAAAAGGGACCGAGAATGGTCAGGAGGCTGCCCAGGCAACAACAACCTGTCCTTTCCCTCCCACAGATGCACTTTGTGTGCAATGGAATAATTAGCCATTAGATCAAACTCCTTCACCTGTATCCTTGGGTTTTCTTCTCTGTCATCTTCTGTGTATACTTCAGAAAACCTAAGTTTTCATATGGCAAGAAAAGCAAAAATGGCTTAGCTTCTCTTAAGTAACAGGTCGAGGTATTTCCAGGATATTCGGGCCCCTTTGGACTCTAACAAAGGCTCCAGGCAGCACAGCACAGCACAGAGGTTAGGACCTCAGAGCTGAGAGCCAGACCACCTGGATTCAAATTCCAGTTCTACCACCTACTGGCTGGGTGACCTTGGGCAAGTTACTTAACCTCTCTGTGCCTCAGTTTCCTCTGCAAAATGGCAATGATAGTAGTATTGACCACATTAAGGGTCTCTGAGGTTTAGAAGCGCTCCGTTCAACAGCTGGCCAGCATCTAGAGGTTATCTGCTGTTGTTGTCTTTCTCCCCAGAAAATGTACTTTGAATCCCTGAATCCCATCACCATTCTCTAGGGAAGAACTGGTCCAAAGTGAGCGGCCTGAGGACTTTTTTATTCCTATTATCTGAATTCTTCTCTTCCTTCTAACCCAGAAAGACAGCAAGCATAGTGGTTAGGGGACCAGACATTGGAGACTCATTACCTGGGTTAAAAGCTTCACTTCATCCTCTGGGTGACCAACTGTGGGAAAAGTATTTAACCTTCAATGCCTCAGTTTCCTTATCTGTGAAATGAGAATGGTAATGATAACGAAGATACTGCACAAGGGTGTGGCGGATGTTACATGAGATCATCCCCATAAAGCCCTTAGAAGACTACTGGGCATATTGTTTTTTATTTATTTATTTATTTTAAATATTTTATTTATTAGAGAGTATGGGAGAAGGGGCAGAAAGAGAGAGAATCTCAAGCAAACTCCCCACTGAGGCAGGCCCATTCCCATGACCCTGAGATCATGACCTGAGCCAAAATCAAGAGTCAAACGCTCAACCAACTGAGCCCCCCAGGCGCTCCTATTGTGTCTATTAAACGTTAGTCCTGAGAACATGAACGATGCACCTGCCAAGTGCAAAGCACTGCTAGACACTGGCCACTATCGAAATGATTCCTATCCCCAAGGGGCTTAACAGTTTCTAAATTAAAATTTGCCAGCCCTTGATTCATCTTGTGGAAGCCATTGATTCTGGTCTCATTTGGAGACAAACCTTCAGGGAGCTCCACTCAGGTGACCCTTCGTTGCAGTGTCTCCTTCAGAGAGATCACCCCGCCTTGACTTTTCCCCTTGGTGGGAACCAGGAATCCTGCTGTTCCCTCAGGTGGTTCCAGCCTCTAGCTCTAATTACTTGTGCGCGTCGAGGCTCTCGGCCTCCACTGACCTCCTACTTAGAGTAACGGAGGCAGGATAGCAGGGGAATTAAGAGATGGTCTAGGTTTGAACCCCAGCTCTGCTGCTTCTACCTGATAATTTATTTAACCTCTCTGAGCCTGTGTCCTTATCTGTAACATGGGAGTAAAGCCCCACCTACCTTATAAGTGAGTATTAATTGTGTAAACATAGGACAACAGCCTAAAAAAATTGCCTGGCACAGCAAGGAAGCACTATGGAAGCATTTGCTGTTATGTTTTTTATTCGCTATAAAGAGGGTCAACATAGCATGGAATCTACCTGATTAACCTAGAGCATTCCTCCCGCAAGCGTGGCTAATGGTCGTATTCTTCCAATCCACCAGTAGCTTTCTCGGACACTGTCTTGGCAAGTCCTGGTCCTAGGAGACAGGAGAAACGTAAGGACCAAGGGAAAGAAGGGGAGGTGGAAGAAAAGCCATACAAGCCCTATTAGCTGGGAACATTCACTGTCCCTCTGTGGTACCACAGGCGTTAGGGAGACTACTTTATAGGAAGCCCGCCATTGTTCCTACAACAGCAGAGCTGAGTGACCAGGGACCCACTTCAGCATTCCTCACTGTCCCCCTGCGTGCTCCTTCTGTCCTGCCTGTCTGCAGGAAGCCAGTGGGAACAGGGCCCTTTCCTGGAGGCTTTCAAGAGAACCCAACTCAGGTTTGGGGCTCAAGTCAGACAGTCTGGGAATGAGGCTGCCAAGGAGATAGGATCATTTCCACAGACTTACCACTAGAGGGCAGAGCGTCACCACAGAATATCTAAAGTCAGCGACCAATAGGCCCCCCGCCAAGTGTGAGGGGGAGAATCCTCCAGAATGCCTGGTTGCAGCTCTTCCCAATTCGGTGTCCCTGCGGTTTGGCCCAGGATCTTGGAGATCACTCTGTGATTACAGACATTGCACCTGTGCAGGCCTCTCCGAGGGCCAGGAACTCTCACTCCTTGGCCCCCTGGATAATGAGCATGAAGGGAGTGGAAGGAAGGTCAGTCAAGAGGAGGGGCTAGTTTGCTCCTCTCCATTGCTGCTGCAGGCTAATATCAGACACCCCTGAGTCATGGCTCTAGTGGAGGGCCCTCATGTGGGCAGATTTCGTTGTAGTACATTTGGGCAGTCCCTTGTCAGCTGGCATAAAGTGGCATAATTCTTAAAAGAGTGCCTCCATGTCCCGGATCCTCCACACTTGACCGTTGATCATGAAAAAAGTCAGAATGGGGTTTGGGGTGGAAGGCAACAGAAGTCTTTGTACCCCAGCGACTCTGTAGGGATTTAATAGATGGCGTTACCCATGGCCACGCAGAAAAGGTCCAGGGTGGTCCCACGTGTGGCATAACTTTCTGTCTCCCCATCACTTCTGCCATAGCAGCATAAGACCAGCCTCACCCCAGGCAGGCACAGGGCAGCGCGGCTTGGGTCAGGAAGCAGGGAGCCCCTGTTCCAGCCCCAGCTTCCCCTTGCCTTGTTGCTTTCTTCCAGGCGAATTACTAAGCTGCTCTGGGTTTTCCTTTTGCACATTTGAAAATGACGGTTTCTCCTGAAGGGCAGTACTGCTCAGGAGGGGGGGTGTTTGGTTTGGTTTGGTTTTTTTAATCTGGCATTTGTCTGTCCCATTTCTAAGCGATTCTTGCTCAAGCCTCAGGAAGGTAGGATTGAAGAATGAAGAATCTTAATTGGCTGAATAAAGGTTATCTGCCAAGGTCATGGCAAGAGTGTGAAATGTCCGATTAGGCTGATTTTGCGCTCTCGTCGTGCAGGCACACGTGTGCATGCGCGCGCGCGCGCGCGCACACACACACACACACACACACACACACACACTTCCTGTCTCTGGCGTATAATTAGTTTCTTCTGGCACATCTGGAATACTGTCGACCGCTCTGCAAATACCTCGTACTTAATGTATTACTCACCTGCTAAGCAACTTCTCTTGTGATAATCACCTTCCGCAGTGTCTCCCGGCAAAATCTCTGGCAGGTAGTCTAGAGAGCAGGGTTTTAGCCCTATTCACACCCGCTTCACCCCTGACATGCTTCTGGGTCATTTTTTTCCCAGAACCATCTTGGACAAGTCACTTACCCTCTTTGATTGCCATGCCGTTTATAGTATTTTTGTATTGGAAGTCAGAAGAAAGTTCTCTTCTGCTCCCTTGTTTCTCTTGGTGCTCCCTTCTCTCTCCTTCCGCCACACTGCCCATCATAGGATTCTACAAGATTCTACACTCCAGCCATTCCCAACTACTTGTCTTACCTGATGCAGCCTTTTTTTTTTTTAAGTGGGGGGGTCAGAGGGAAGGGGGGAGAGAGAGAGAGAATGAGAAAATCTTTTTTTTTAAAGATTTTATTTATTTATTTGACAGAGATAGAGACAGCCAGCGAGAGAGGGAACACAAGCAGGGGGAGTGGGAGAGGAAGAAGCAGGCTCATAGCAGAGGAGCCTGATGTGGGGCTCGATCCCACAACGCTGGGATCACGCCCTGAGCTGAAGGCAGTGCTTAACCGCTGTGCCACCCAGGCGCCCCAGAATGAGAGAATCTTAAGCAGGCTCCACGCCCAGCCCAGAGTCTGATGCAGGGCTCGATCTCACAACCCTGTGGTCATGACCTGAGCCGAAATCAAGAGTCAGGTGCCTAACCAGCTGAGCCACCCAAGCGTCCCTGATGCAGCCATTCTTTTGTGCCCTAGATACAGGAAATGCTCTTGGCTTTGAATTCCTTTTCTTAAAACATCTGTTTTCCCTCTAACTCCTCTTGGCCCTTCAGGTGTCAGCTCTGACATCATCTTCTCCAGGAAGAACGCCCTGCTATCTCCACACCACCTCTCCTGGGTCAGACGTCCCTGTTCTTTACGCCCCCAGCTCCTGAACACCCTCCACCATACAGTGGCCTGTCTAACTAATTTGCCTTCCCTCCGGACCATCAGCTTATCTTCACCCAGCCAGCACCAAGCACAGTGCCCTGGTCTTCATCACACTGTCTCTCCTGCTGGGTTCAGTCTTTAATATAGATTTACGTGCTCCTCACCCAGACCCCACTTTGGATGTTAAGTAGAAGGTCATGGCCATGCTCTTAGATACTCCTGCCACCGTGGCATGACTGTATTCCTGAGACACCGATGCTTTTAGTCTCCATCCCAAAGGCTGGAGGGATTTGTAAAAGGTTTCTGTTGAGCACTGGGACCTTCCCACCGGAAGGAAGACCACATCCACCTCCTGAACTTGACAATGTGCAAGGAGCTTCCATGTCCCCTCTAATACTCCAAGCTACCCGAAGATACGATTGTCTTCTTTGTTAGATTAGGAAGCCAAGGCCCTGAGAGGGACTGACTCGGGCTTCCAGAGGCAGGAAGCAGTGAAGCTGTGACTGGAAGTCAGGTAGGCACGCGTCCCCGGACTCCAAGCCAGAGAGAACAGTGCTTTCTAATTCTTCCGTCCACACTGACCCTCCCCACCCCCACCCCTGCCGTCCCTCCAGACCACGGTGTCAGCACCATGCCTGTAGATGCCCCGGGGACAGTCACAAAGGCAGGCTACTGAGGCAGACAGCTCTGCAAGGGCCTGCCCTCTGCGGTCTTGGGGAAGAACACTGTGTACTCTTCCCCTCTCCATCTCAGCAGCGCATCGATCCCACACTTGGAAAAATCAATGTTGGCAAGGACGGGAGAAATTTGCTCAGACACATTTGTCATTTGAGGTGCCTTCAAACATACCCACAAGCAGTAGCCCTCAGCCTCTTGCACCCCCAACATAGCCACCTCCTGGACCAGAGTACCTGCTGTGGGCAGGGCTGCTTCTGGGGAGTCCGGACCCTAGAATGGCAGGGTCAAGGGATTGTCAAGTGGGGGCAACTTCCCACTGCCCAGGTGAGGAGTCCTAGGCCAGAAGGTGAGCCATCTGCTCAAAGTTACATAGATAGGAGGTGACAGGGCCAGGATAAGAATTCAGGATAAGAATTCAGGTCTCTGGATGGCATCTAGATGGTATGCCCTCAAACCTGAATCTCATGATGTACGATGATGAGTGTCAGGCCTCCCTCCCCTCCCCACAGACAGAGGGTTGGCCTGCCCCTGCCTCCTGCTGCCCAGCATACCTCTATCAGGAACCAGTGGCTTCATGGAAGGCGCTTAGCATAGTGGTTAAGAACACAGGCCTGGGGTCAGATGCACTTGAGATTGTGACTTATTCTTATAAGAAGATTATTTAACTTTACCTGTCTCATAGTTTCCATATCTGTAAAAATCATGTCATGCGCCAGGACTGTTTTAATTACATGTATTAACCTCCAAAATCATTGCAACAGTCCCATGAGATTGATGCTGTTGCCGATGGGTATTTTAGGCACAGAGAGATTCAGAAGCTTGCCCAAAGTCACACAGCTGGGAAGCAGGGGCTTCAGCAAGGGCCTGGAACTGGGGAGTGCCTGCTGTAACCAGTGGACTCACTCCATCTCCTGCATACCCCCCCAGCCTGGCAAGCATAGCACCTGCCTGCAGATGATGACAGACCTTGATCACAGTCACGTCCACCCAGCTGCAAGCCAGATGGTTGGGCGGTTTGTCCCATTGTTGGCCAATAGGTACAGAGAGGGAAAACTATTAGTCAACTTGGCTTCTTTGGGGTGGCACAGACTACGTTGCTGGGTTCCTCTATAAATGCACATTTCTGAGACATTCTTTTCTCACCAGAGCCTGGTTTGCTTTGGCCTGCTGATTTTTGAGGCCGAGGGATACCGTAGCATGTGGGCATATCCAGGAAAGGCCTGAGAAGCAGATGGCTTTCGACCCCACGGTGACTTGGTTCCACAGTGAGTTTGGCCCAGGCTCAGTACTCTCAAACAACTCTCCACTCGGCACATTAATTATTCATCATGTCCTGAAATACTCTTCTGTGACGAAATGCTAAGTGACACATCAAATATTCATCCTGATGCACCTAGCATAGGGCCAAGGGTAGAATTAAGCGGAACGAATGTGATTTCTGATTACATCTCTTTAATTCTAGACACTGAACACCCCCAGGCAGCTAGGACTCCGTCCCGTTCTGAAAGAAAGCCAGGAAAGTAGATTCCACAACATCCCTTTTTGTGCTGCCAAACTGTCTTTAGAATCTTGGCAAGAAGTTCTTTCCTTTTTCTTTCTTTCTTTTTTTTTTTTTAACTTTTAAAGACTGAGGTATAACATATGCACGTATGTGCGCACCCACATAACCACCACCCAGATCAAGATATAGAACATTTCTAGCAGCCCAGAAGCTTCCCTCATACTTCTTCCCAGTCAATACCACCCCCCCAACACACACAAAAATTCACTATTTCCACAAGAAGTTATTTTTGTATTTAAGTCTACTTTAGACCCTTCCGTCTGTCCTTTCTGTTCGCTTCCTCCCATTTTTAATTTGAAGGCAAAGACCAAGCAGCTATCTGTTGCCCACTGATCTGAAGTATTTTGGAGCAGAAGCATAGACAACAGGAAGCTCTTGAAACAGTCCAGAGAGATGACGCTGGCCTGGTTGGGAGCAGGAGGGAAGTGGGGAGAGAGAACAGACTTGTGGGATGTAGTGTGGAAGTAGAGGTGATGGGATTGGATGTGACAGAGGAAGGATAGACTCGGGAATGATGAGGTGTTGACTTGAGTTTCCTTTTGGGGGGTTGTTGAAGTAGGGAAGGTGACAAAGGGGCAGATTTGGGGCCAGGGTGAGATCGAGAGCTCTGTTTGGACTCGTTAACTTGAGATACGTGCTAGGTGGAGTCCAAGCCATCTGGAGCTTGGGGAAGATGTCAGGCCTGGACAGAGAGATGTATTTGGAAGCCTTCAGCCCACAGATGGAATTCAAAACTAGAGGATGTTATGGAATTACTCAGGGTAAACAGAGCTGAGGACAGGACCCAAGACAGAGCCCAGTAATTGTTCTTGCTGATGCCAATACTTATCTTCAATGAGCTCTAACGAACATTAGAGAGGAGAGAATAAGCATTATCTAATATATAATTCAGTCTAATATATAATTCAGATCTAAAAGATTTGCTTTCAACCTGGAAAAAAATATTTTTAAGCGTTCTGCAGCCTTTCATGAGACAAGGGGATTCTGATGATGAATCTTGGTCAGATCAGTCATCCTTTTAAGGTGCCAGTGGTCCCTGGCCCAGCGAACACAGACCAGATGATCTCACAGGGGCTTTTCATTATTTCAAAAAGCTTGATTGAAATTGTGTGTTTGCCTGCCATAAAGATCTATAAGCTAACTGTAACTTCAGATGTTTCTGCTTTGACTAGAATTGTATCAACTGGCGACACTGGATATTTTGAGACGATCAGAAGTTTGGTTAGCCAGTAACACATCTCTAGTGTTGTTCTCTTTTTTAACTGAGCAAATGTACAAGTGTCTACTCGCACTTTTGAAGGAAGACTGTGGTTTCAAAGACTCAGTTTATTAATCTTTAAAAATGAGAATAATGATTCCTATCTCTTTGGGTTATTCTATAAAATTAAATGAGATTATGTACTTGAAGGGTACATTGTAAGTGCTCAGTACATAGGAGTGGTGATTGTTATTATTATGAATATCCTTGATATAACACAGACTCCAAAGGGGATAAATAATAATAGCTGTCCTCTGCGTGAAAAATGTGGGGGCCACACTACCATTCTGTTCTCTAACACAGCCATTCATGCCCATCATAATAATCCATTGTGTGGAGTTATGGGCACTTGTTATTAGCATACATATTTCTGTCATGTCTAATGGCATGGCCCCAATCTCTACTCAAAGAATCCTCCTTCAGGAAAACTGGCCAATTAGCATGGCCACCTCTCAGCTTGGCCCCCAACTGTAGGAACAAATCAGTAGTCATAATAAGGAAAAAGATAATCCCATCTTTCCCCAGCTGGTTCAGATGGTTACTCAGAGACAGTGGTAAGCTGAAGTAATTTCAGCTGATTTGTTGTTTTGTTTGCCGATACTGTTGCTTTCGGTGCTCAAAAATAACAACACTGATTAATAATACAAAATGGGGCGTTTCTACTTCTGTTGTCAGGGCCATACATCAAACCCTCCACACAGATGGAAACATCACCCACAAAGTCTGAGAAATGGTGTGGTAGGGTTTAATTATGTAGCAGCAAAAAGGGAGGCAGGTGTGTCCAGCCCCAAGGTGACAGAAATGGCATTTTAACAAGAATATCTGATTAATGCTTTAAAGTGTTTGAGGCACTTTCACATAAATCATCCCATTCGATCTTCAAAATGGCCTTGCCAGGTTGGTAATATTACACTCATTTTAGAGATAAGGATTCTGATTCTCAGAGAAATTAAGAAACTTGTCAAACCTCTGTTCCCAGCCACAGCCCTCCATGGAAGTTCTCTCAATGACCCAATGGCCAATGGACCTGCCTGGTTCCATCAGGAATGGGTCTGCGTGGTCTCCTTCTAGCCTGGCCAGAGCAGGGCTTCCATAATCAAAACAGGGGCATGGCCCTCAGCAGCCCTTGGTAATCATGGAAGCCATGCTTTTAATGTTTTTAAGGATTTGTATGAATGAAAACATTTAGTCAGACACCTGCTTATGTTACTCTAACTGAAATCAGCTACCCGGATACCTTTAAAAAATATATTTATATAGCTGTTTCTATATTTGTTCTGTTTTCTTCCAAATATTTTGGTGTTTAGAACTAGAATAATTCTCTGTCTCATTTTTATTTTGGCAAAAATGTAAGTGGAAAATCATGTCTGTTCAAAAAGTTGGATTTGAACTACTGAATGGCTGTGTGAGCCACGGCCATTCACCCAACTCCCTAGACCATTGTGGTCCAACAGAATCTTTGGAAATGTTCTGGAGCCGTACTGTCCAATATGGAAGTCAATAGTCATGAGTCGATTGACAAATTGAAATGTGACTCATACAACACAGAAACGACTTTTTAATCTTGATTAATTTAAATTGAAATAGCTAGTGGCTAGTGGTTATCATATTGGATAAAGCAACTCTAGGCTTATATCCTCACCTCTAAAATGGCAGTATTTGTGCTAGAATCAGTCCCGTGAGGATTCCTACCACAACCCTAGCATAGTGTCACATCTGAGGCACTTAAGAACTATTTCTGGAATAGATATTTGTAGAATGGAAGAATCGCCAAGTGAACAAATACATGACCAAATCTTCAGGGAACATCATAAATGGAATTACTTTAGGACGCCTTCCTGGAAAATCTGGAGTTCCAAGGGATGAGGAGAAACACTGGCATTGGCTGCGACTCGGTGGGAAGTCTCGGCAGCTGTTCACATGGGAGCAGAAACAGGTACAATCCAGGTCATGTTTGCCTTTCCACTTCCTCCATACCTGGAAAAGCAGCTTCCTTCTTGGGAGTATTTTCGTAGCCTAAGTCTCCCGGTGAGAGGGAGTCTCCGTGCTGCAACTATGGGCTTGGAAGAATGTCAGGAAAGAGGGAACAATTGTCAGGAAACCCCAGGGAGAGCTGCCAAGACTTCCCTTCCAACCCAAGGGGAAGACTTCCTTCAGACACAGCTTAAAATAGCCCCTCCACCCGAAAGTGCTGGTCAGAATAAGTGTGCGATTCCCAAGGATCCATTTTGGCTTTGATGCTCCCATCCCCATTTCTGTCCTGAGGAGTTTCTTCCTGCTCTCAGGCATGCTTCCTCCTCTCAACGTGGATTATGGCAAGTGCCTGAGAAGTTTCCAGGGAGTTGCATGTTCCTTCTTGCTGGAAGATCCAGACTCACCTCTGGAACCTGAACATTATGTGGGGTGAGAGCAAAGGCACTGCCGTAGCACCCCAGCTCCTCCGTGAAGGGCGCTGCACCTGCTACTTTCACCGAGCTCTGCTCTGAGCCAGCGCTTGCCCCCTTGGCCAGGATCTCTCTCTCTCTTTTCCTTTTGGCAACTACGTGTTTCTCTGATTTATAAACTTTTTGCTTTAATTTGGGGGGAGACTTTTTATTGTGGCAAAATACACACAAGACTTCCCGTTTTTTATTTTTATTTATTTTTTATTTATTTTTTTTTATTTATTTTTTTTATTTTTATTTTTAAATTATTTTTATTTGTTACTTATTTTATTTATATATATTTAATTTTATAATAATTTTTTATTATGTTATGCTAGACTTCCCCATTTTAATAATTTTTAAGGGTCTAATTTAATGGTACTAAGTACAACATTCACATTATTGTCCATCTTGAAAACTTTTTTTTAATCATTCCAAACCAAAACTCTACCATTAGACAGCTCCCCATACCCTCTCCCTCCAGCCCCTGTGATGACCATTCATTCAGCTTTTTGTCTCTGTGAATTTAACTACCCTGGGTACCTCCTATAACCGGACTCATTATGTCCTTTGGTGACTGGCACATTTCACCCAACATAATGTCTTCAAGGTTCGTGCATGTTGTAGCACATGTCCGAATTTCCTTTCTTTTTAAGGCTGAATAGTATTCCATTGTACGCACATACCACCATATTTTGTTTATCCACACTTGTGTTGTTTCCACTGGGGGGCTCTTGGGAATACCGCTGTCGCAAATATGCACAAGTATCTGTTTGGGACCCTGCTTTCAGTTATTCTGGGTCTCTGCCTGGAAGTGGAATTGCTGGATCATATGGTGCTTCTGTGTTTAACCTTTCGAGGTGCTGCTTTTATTTTTAAACCATCCTAAATTCTCTTTCTCATTCTTTTACCTTTGAGCTCTTGCATTTTATTCCTAATCGGCAAGTCTCATCTATGTGTGTTTGAGCTTTTCATATTCTGAGTTTTTAGCTTCTCCTTTGAAATCTTAATCTCTTCTTTCTTTTTACTTTTTAAGAATCTCAGCTTCTCGTCTTTTATCTTTTATTTTGAATCTTGTCTGTCTCAGCCAGTCTAACACGTGGTTCTTTAATCTGGAAGCTTTTTGCTTTCGGTTCATTTAAAACCTTCTCCATGTAATCCTTTTTATTTCTCTCATTTAATCTCTTTTACCTAGGGATTCATATGGCTGACTTCATGCATCTATGCCGTAGCTGGCACATGTTTCTGAGAACTGTGCATGCTGCTCTTCTAGAATGCTGCCTAAGGGATGTTGGGAGGGGCGTGGGGGAGGCAAGTGCGGGCGAGGTCTGTCATGGGTCAGGTTCCCCAGGAAACAGACTCGGAGGCAGAGATTTGCCAGTCGGGAGGTTTACAGGGGAGGGCACTCAGGAACTGTATTTGTTAAGAAGTAAGGGAAGCAGGACAGGGGAGAGAGAGAAGTTGAAACTGGGATGCATTTGAGTCTGGAGACTGGGCTTTCATTCGCTAGAACCCTGTGTGCACCTGGAGGGGTCATCTTGGGTGGGAAGTTCCTTCTCTCGAGGGAAATGCTGGGGTGGGGATGGGGGGGTCTTGGTTGGTGCTGTCAGCAGGTGATGATCCTGAGGGCCGGGGGGGAGATCTGAGTGTACATTACAGCATCCACCCGGGTTCTCAAGAGAAAACAAACCATATCCTAGGAGGGAGGCCCCCATAATCCTGTCTGGTGCTGGTCAGCCAGTGCATCAGTGTATTAAAATTATCTGGAGAGAAAACTTGAGAAGCCCCTTCCCACCAAGTGTCGGTCATTTGAGAAAGCAAATCTGATCATTCTAACCGGTTTACAGCGCCCCTCCAAAGGCCTAGGCCAAAATGACACTACCCCAACTTCTCATAAATGGCTTTTATAAGGGTCTCTTCCCTTACCTAGTCCTATGTAGGAGTGGATTCAGTTCAGTAGGGCCTGAAGATTATATGATTTGGAGGACCTCTTCAGCAAAATACTAAAAAATTGTTAATATAAAATTAGCAGGCATTTCCCAGGGCCTTGGAAGGGTCCCATGTAAGCGAAGGGCCACAGAGCTAAGTTTTGTAGCTTCATTGTAGGTCTCCTCTGGTCTGAGGCCATTGCCGCACAACCTGAGGGGCCAACTCATAGTTTCAGGGAGAGACACTTCCTAGCTGTGGAATTACCTTCTCACTCTAGAGGACTCCTGAGGAATTTTTCCTTGTTTGAGTCCCCAGTAAGTCTTACCTTGGGGCAGGTGACCTCATCTGGACACCCTGAAGATACCCCGTTTCCAGGAACTGGTTGGACATACTCTACCATAGACCAAAGGAATGGGGCCAGGTAGAGGTGGGCCATGTTGTGTACTGGACACAATAAAATTCGTAATGATAATAACAGATAATAGTTATTAAACATTTAGCATGTACCACCAACCATGGTTCTAAGCACTTTATATAAATAATCACATTTAATCCTCATAAGCACACTAGTTGATATAGGACATTTCTACTGCCATTCTACGGATGACAGAATTGAGGTTTAGAGAGTTTCAATAACATGTCCAAAGACACAGCTAGGAGGCAGTGCGGTCAGGATGCCAACCTGGGCTCTGATTCCTGGGCATTTGCCTTGTAGCTCCCCCCATCCCTGTGCTGTGCTAATCTATGAGAAAGCTAAGGGAGTGGTGGTAATGGTGGTAGCGTGTGTGTGTGTGTGTGTGTGTGTGTGTGTGTGTGTTTGTGTGTCTGTCTGCCTGCCTGTCTGTGTCTGTCTTGCTCCTTATTAAATAAAGTCCTTATTTGCAACATGGCCAGGTGAGGTCCTATGGGAAGCACTCTGGTATATTAGGTTTTCTGAGGGTTTAAAGTCCTTTTCTGGAGGATTTTCAATGTCCAAGTCAAGTAAAGCAGTCGGAACCACTCAAGGGATACTTAAGGGGGCAGATGCTGTATTTTTAGGGTAGGGACCCCTCAGTGGATCCAGAATATAGTCTGAAGCATACTTTAAAAGTTCAGCCCTTGGGGCGCCTGGGTGGCACAGCGGTTAAGCGTCTGCCTTCGGCTCAGGGCATGATCCCGGTGTTATGGGATGGAGCCCCACATCAGGCTCCTCTGCTAGGAGCCTGCTTCTTCCTCTCCCACTCCCCCTGCTTGTGTTCCCTCTCTCTCTGGCTGTCTCTATCTCTGTCAAATAAAAAAATAAAATCTTTAAAAAATAAGTAAATAAAAATAAAAGTTCAGCCCTTTGGGGGCACACAGATGGCTCAGTCAGTTGAGCGTCCAACTCTTGATTTCAGCTCAGGTCATGATCTCAGGGTCATGGGATCAAACCCCACATCAGGTTCCTTGCTCAGAGGGAAGTCTGCTTGAGAGTCTCTCCCTCTCTCTCTCTCTCTCTCTCTGTTCCTCTGCTCCTTTTCGCCCGCCCCACTCTCTCTCTCTCTAAAATAAATAAATAAATCTTAAAAAAAAAAGGTCAGCCCTTTGTTCCCCACAAAGTAACATGCCTATAGGCATCTTTCATTTTAGAACACTCTTTTTCTATGGGTGTGGGCTATTTATTTTTGTGACTGTCAAGAAAAAGTGTGTGGGGGGGTTGATAGCAGTTATAATGGATGGGCCATCCTTATCTCCGTCAGCCTTTGCTCTGCAGCATGGTGAACAGAGTTCCTTTCATCTGGCCTTGATTCATTTCCCTGAGAAGATGAAGACGCTCTGTCTTCCTGTCCACGCTGCCCTGTCTCTTCAAGCAGTCTTCTCTTGGTGATAATATGTGTTTATTCTCCAGGCTCAAATAGCATCTGTAGAGACCTAAATGCCAGGATTGGCAGTGACGCCAGTGAGATCTTGTTTCAAGATTTTCGAGAATGAATGGCTTCCCATGGACAGTTCTTTCAGAGATAGATTTATTAATCTAAATTTTAAAAAAATCCTTGCCAAACAGACTTTCCTTGAAAAACGGTGGTGTTAAGTGGTAGTTCACGGAATACATCTCAGGCGAACTTATTTTTCTATCTCTAGTGTATATTCTATATTGTGATTAGCCCTTTTTTCTGTGGTCTGAGTAAAAAGTACACATGGTACCGCTCACTTACCTTTGCAGAGCTTCCCTGGAGCCCATCTGTACTTGTGATTATGCTGGGGAAGGTCGGGGACTGGCATACATGCACCAGGTTTTTCCTAGCTGCATTTGAGCTATTACTATCAAAGCATCTTTCAAACCTTGGATGCCTCAGAGGAGAGGTTTCTCCTCTTATCTGCTCTGAATGGATTGCTGTTACTTTAAAATGATTTATTCATACTCTGTTCTAGCGAATGTAGGACTTACCCTCCCGGTGCCTTGCCTGACAGGGAAAAAAACATGTAAAGCGGAAATCAGAAAAGGCCATCCAGGAATTTTTCAAATGAACTTATCTTAGACTTCTCATTACCTAAAAAAACTCAAAGCCACAGAAGAGCATCCAAGTGGGCCTCCATGAACAGGAATTGGTTAGGAGAAAAGTTACATGATCTTGACTTTAACCCCTGGTTTTTGAGGCTTGTGCAAAACAAGCCTTTCACTGCTCTAAGAGTTAGAGGCGTTAGATGTGATTTTGTTGGATCTGATAGCGTCATCCAAGCAGAGTGAGATAAACAGGGATGTGTTTTGGACTTTTTTAAAAAAAATTGCATACCAGTGTTTTGATAACACTGGTGTGATTACTCACACATCCCTATTACAAAAGAGAGAATGTAAAGATAATGGTTTCTTATGTTAAAATGGCAAAAATGATACTTAAGATCACTAGTACCTAGGGAAATTCAAGTCAAAGTGATATCACCTCATTCATACTCATTAGGATGACTGCTACCAAAATGAAAGAAAGGGAAGAAGGAAGGAAGGGAGGGAGGAAGGGAGGAAGGGAGGAAAACCAGTGTTGGGGAGGATTTGAAGAAATTGGAGCCCTGTGCCATGTTGGTGGGAATGTAAAATGGTGCAGACGTTATAGAAAACAGTATGATGGTTCCTCAAAAAACTAAAGTTAGAATTACCATATGATCTAGAAATTTCACTTCCGGGTGTATATCCAGAAAAATTGAAAGCAGGATCTCAAAGAGTTACCGGTACGCCATGTTCTTCACGGCATGATTCACAATAAGCCAAAACATTGGAAGCAACCCAAGTGTCCATCCAAGGATGAGTGGATGAACAGAATGTGGTCTATGCAGATGAAGGAACTTTATTCAGCCTTAAAAAGGAAGGGAATTCTGATACAAACTACAATATGGATGAACGTTGAGGACATTATGCCAAGTGAAATAAGCCAGTCTCAAAAGGACAAACACTGTGCGACACCCCTTGTCTGGAGTACCAGGTGATCAAATTCACAGGGACAGAAAATAGAAAGGCGTTGCCAGTGGCGGGGGACGGGGGGCAGGGAATGCGAAGTTACTGTTTAATGGGTACGGATCTTAGTTTCCCAAGATGAAAAGAGTTCTGGAAATGGATAGCAGTGATGTTTGCACCACTGCGTGAATGTACTTAATACTACAGCAGTGAACACTTCAAAATGGTGAAGGAGGCACATTTTATGTTATGCACATGTTACCGCAATTAAAACATTTTAAGCAGCATTAATATCATGAATTAGGCGTACCCTTCCTAGATGATTATCTCTAATGTCTAATTACAGAGTAAAAGAAGGTCACCTGTGCTACAGCAGGAGTCACTGGTTTTGGCAGCAATCCTCTAGCATTTAACTGCAACCACTTACCAACCACAGGCGGCAAGCGAATTCTTCAGTTCCTGAGGCTCGTACGTTTTACAGGAGTCCCCCGCTTTCTGAGGTTTTGCTTTCCACAGTCTCAGTTCCTTGCAGTCATTGCAGTCCGGAAGCAGATAATCCTTGTGACCTGCGGTCAGGTCAGTAGTAGCTTAACGCTACGTCACAACACCTACATCATTCCCCACTTCATCTCATCACACAGGGATTTTATCAACTCACATTACCACGAGAAGAAGGAGGATGTTTTGAGAGACCACGTTCACGTAACTTCTATTACAGTGTATTGTGAGAATTGTTCTGTTTTATTCTTAGTTACGGTTGTTAATCTCTTACTGTGCCTAATTCATAAATTCAACTTTATCATAGGTGCGTATGTATAAGAGGGAGCATAGTGTATGTAGGGTTTGGTACCACCTGCAGGGTCAGGCGCCCACTGGGGGTCTTGGGGTCTATGCCCTGAGGATCAGGTGGGACCACTGTCATCAGTTTATCTTGAAGGATGCACCAAGATGAGTTCACTGAGCAAAGTGAAAGGTTCTCTGAATGTCCTATTGAGAATGGTTAAGGCTAGGGCTGGAGTTACACCTGCTTTTTTTTTTTTTTCCTTTCCTCTCCGCTAAATTTATCATTGGCCATGCTCAATGGCACTAAGTCCTTGATCATTCACTGGCGGCTCATTTGGACCCCAGATTGCTTCTTGTTAGTATGGGGATGTTGTGACCATCTCCACAGATGTTCCCGTGGCTCATCTTCTAACAAACTTAGAGCAACCTTCTCTTCAGACACACATCTAGGAAGGTTACTCGCTTTCATGACAAGATGCCAATCTTGCCTCCATATGGTTTATTGTCTAACTGGGCCAGAAAATGCTTCTCAGAGAAGGTGACATTTAAGCTGAATCTTTAAGGAAAGAGCAGAAGTTTGTCAAGCAAACCAGGAGAAGGGGGCACTCAGTCAAAGGAAGAAATTGACATGAGACATCAAATTTTGAAAGTGCTTGGAACCTTTAAAAAGAGAAAGTGGGGGCTCCTGGGTATCCAACTCTTGATTTCAGCTCAGGTCATGGTCTTGGGGTTATGGGATGGAGCCCCACATCAGGCTCCATGCTGTGTGTGGAGCCTGCCTGGGGTTCTCTCTCTGCCCCTTCCCCACCCCCCTAAAAAACAGAGCAAGTGATCTACTGTGGTTAAACCCCCAGAGATGGTCTGTTTAACCAGTTTGGGTTCCGGCGGTTTAGAAGTTCTTGAGCCCACCGTCCCTAAGAGCCTCACTCTGCTTCATTCCTTTGCTGTCTCTTACATCCCTCTCTTAATCCTACAGAGAGAGGCAGAGATAGGGACAAAGAGAAGACAAAGAAAGAGAGAGAAGCAGGGGAGAAGAAAGACAGAGAGGCTATGTATGCAGATTTATGATGGCTGGAATGTTCCTAGAGAGAAATGGCATGGTCTTCACATGGTAGCTAAAGAAAGGGAGCCATACTCCACCAGGATTGTCCATAGACATAGACAAGAGTAAATGTAGAGAGACTTCTTCTGCTCTATTTAAATTTTGAATGTCTTCGAAAGGTCATCTGGTCCACTGACTCCTTACTCAAGCATGAAGCCACCCAGTGACGGGGTGAAGTATAATTCAGAGGGCTTGACTCAGGCAAGTAGGTTGGAACAGCTGTGGCATGACTTGCTCAATCCTGAAATGCTCCCCTTCCCAAAAATATCTCTCCCTAGCCTGCCAGCAAATATAGCATTTTGTTCATGTTATGTCATTTATTTTCCACCACTACCAAGTGGTATAAGTATAATTCTTTCCATTTCACTGCTGAGGTTTAGACCCAGAAAAGTAAACATTGCCAGCTGGAATATCACTTAAGGGTAGGATTAACTACCAGTAACAAATATCTGAAAAATAGAAACTTAAATGAGACGGAAGTCCAAAGGCAGGTAATCCAGCGCTGATGTGACCATTGCATGGTCCCCATAGACCCAGGATTTTTTAGGCTCTCTGCTCCATCATCCCTGGTATGTGGTTCTCATTTCTGTGGTGCAAGATGGCTGCTAGAGCTCCAGATATCACACCTATGCTCTAAGAAGCAGGATGGAGGAAGGAGAAAGAAACGGCAACTATTCCAACATATGAAACCTCCAGAGATTCCACACAACATTTTCACCTAGATATCATTGGCTAAAAGTCAAATGATCAAACAGTCTTAGATAATAATGTGTCAGGTGTTATATGTAACTAATGAATTGTTGAACACTACATCAAAAACTAATGATGTACTGTATGTTGGCTAACTGAACATAATTAAAAAAAGATAAGAATGAGCCCATCCAAAAATCAGGTTCTGTTATTTCTAGTTACGCGGAGAGTGGATATCCAGAAGACAACTAGCAATTTCTGCCACGACTGGAAAGAGACTAAACAGCTACAGATCAGTTTAATTCCACATCCCATCTCTTTGCTCTCACTCTGCTACTCTGCACTTTAGGACGAAGGAATGGCCAAAGCCCGAAGGTGTGAGAATTCAGGCAGTTCAGAAGAGGGAGAAGCTCAGTGTAGCACGCACATTGGGTTTGTGGCTAGATTGAATGTAGATGACATTAGAAAGGCATGAAGGCATTATAAAGAACCTTGAATACCAAGAACCCTGGATACTCTATCCAAAAGTCAGTGGGAGTCATTGCAGGTGTTTGAGGAGGGGAGGAACTTTGCTTCTCAACTGGTTGCTGAGGATCGTGAAGCTATGCTGGAGAGTCTAGTGTTCGTGGGGGCCTGCCTCTAATATTTGACCTGTCTTTAGTATCCGACTAGTTGTTTAACCTCTTTGTACCTCATTTTCCTCATCTATACAAAAGTTAATATAAGTAAAGTGCTGGAAACAGTACCTGGCATAGAGTATGCTCTATAAAACTGTCTTTTTTTTTTTAGATTATTTATTTATTTATTTATTTATTTATTTATTTATTTATTTATTTGACAGAGAGAGAGACAGCCAGCAAGAGACGGAGCACAAGCAGGGGGAGTGGGAGAGGAAGAAGCAGGCTCCCTGTGTAGCAGGGAGCCCGATGCGGGGCTCGATCCCAGAATGCCCAGGATCACACCCTGAGCCAAAGGCAGACGCTTAACAACTGCACCACCCAGGCTCCCCTATAAAACTGTCTTGGTTTTTATGCTGCTTTTGAATTCCATGACGCCCAACAGCAGGCGAAGCAGGTGGCATTCCCTTGGGGCTGACAGATACCAGAAGAGAGTCAGGTTGGGCGGGCTTCCTCAACAGCCTGTGGTTTGACAGGGTCTACTCATGGTAAGGGGACCTCCTTCGTGAAGCTAGAAGATAGGGATTTGGGTGATTTTGGAACAACCCTCCATTCCAGCTTTTTCCTCCTCCCAGATATTTCTTGCTCCTTCCCTGTTTCAGGCTCTAGGCTCAATGCCTTCAGGCTCAAGATCCAATCTGTCTTCTCTGAAAGCCAGGCCTGGACTGAGTTGAGACAGTACCACGTGCATGCTCCTGTTCTGTGTCTAGTTTCAGGGGAGGGGAAGCTCCTCTTGCAGCTGGGGTCCTGCAGTGGGAAGGAGATTGGTTTGCTTACCCTGTCCCCTATACCTAGTCCTCAGGGCCAGAGAATTTCCATGAGAGTCTTCTCAGAAATCCCAACTTCAAGGAAGTGGAGCCTGACCTGTCAAATTTAAAAGAAAAACATCTTCCCAGGGACCTTGGAAATAATTCATATAACTTTGAAAATAAAATTAATTTTCAGTAGCATAGCCCTTTCCCCCAGATAATACTTTGATTAGTTTGAAGAGGGTTATCACCAAGATGGTAACTGGGCGCTGGAAAGCATTTCTTACTCCAGCAAGCTTGTCACTCTGTATTTCATGAAAGCAGCAGTAAAAGGGTACTGTGAGGTTAGTATCGTCATCATCTTTTTTTAGGCGAGGAAACAGCCCCTTGGAGGGTAGCGGAGCTGGGTTAGACTCCGGGCCAGGACTTCTGATGCCAGAGACCTTGTAATTCCCCCTCACCAGCATGTGGCACTGTTGGCCATTACTCCTGTGGTAACTCTTTCCTTTGCCGTCTAGCATAATAAATTCCTTTTCTTTCCTCCTCCCTGTTTAACTGATTATTCTCCACAATCTGTACTGTCTCCTCTTTATCTGCCTATCCCTCAGAGGCTGCCAAATCCCAATGAGCTTTTTCAGAAGTATGTCTCAAATCTGTACTCAAATCTATACTTGTCTCTCTTTTTTATTTTAGATTTTTAAAAATTAAACACATAATTTTAAAAGAAAAAAAAGCAAATAGGGCTAAAGTGTTTGTAACATCATAGATAGAGCAGTCCTCTTCTCACATCAGCCTGACCCAGTGCTGGTCCCGCTCCCAAGAGGCAGAACTGTTGCGTAAGGCTGGGCAGATTGTGCAAAACTCAATTTTGGGGATATCATTTATTTGGGGATATCTGTGAGTTGTGAAATGCACAACCACCCTATATAGTAGAATAGTCACGTTGTAACCAGTCAATTCTTTTAGCCCTTTCTGCTAGTATTTGCCTTTATGAATCTAAATAAGATTGTACTGCTTTTTCTTGATTCTCCGATATCAGTTATTACGTATTGATGCCCCCTGATAACGAATGATTACTTAGCTCTCTCAAACTCCTCTATATGACTTCTCCTCTTTTGTCTTTTTATCTGTATAGTTATGTCACAATTTCATTTCGATCAGTATTCAATATCTACGTTATTAGAACCACATAAAAGCTGTTTACTACTGTGTCATGTAGTGTACTATTATAGCGGCTGCTTCCTTGTTCAACTTTGTTTTTTCACATAGTTAATAGTTGCCTTCTTTTTTTTCCACTTCCCTGTTCAACTTTAGTTTTTCATGTGGTTAATAGCTTGCTTTCTTTCTTTCTTTCTTTCTTTCTTTCTTTCTTTCTTTCTTTCTTTTTTCCCCATCTTCTTAGTATTTTATGTATCAATGACTGGCTTAATTTCCTTATTTCCTCCAACAACTTCTTAAATGCAGTTTGCTATCATTTGTATCCCCCCCCCCACTTCTCTTTCCTGCACCCCCAGCCCAAGGGAGTTGTCTCCTGGAACCTTAAGTCTTCCTGTTCTGTGAACTGTTTACTGTCCAGGTCAGCTACACACCTCTTATTCTGAGACTTCCCTTTACCACTAACCTGGACATTCCCTTCACTTCTTCCCTTTCTTGGACCTCATGCTTCCTCTTTTCTTGTTTGGTAGAGCATATTGCCTAGCAGCTTCTTCAGACATGATACAGTGGAGTTAGGTTTGTTGAGATTTTTGTAATTCTAAAATATCTTTATTCTATCATCACACATCATGATAGTTTGAGTAACTGTATATCCCTAAAGTGGAAATAATTTTTCTTTGTAATACTGAGTGTAGTTCTCCCCTCTCTTCTAGCTTCTAGGGTAGCTAGCTGCTAATTACTAAACTTTTGTACGTAACCTGTTTTTTTGTCTGAAACATTTTTCTATTAATTCTTTATCCTTGGTGTACTGAGATTTCATGAGGATATGTCTTGGTGCAGCCTTTTAAAAGGTTTGTTTTGGGAAGAACACTTTTTGGACTTTTAAATTGATACCTTAGTACTTTGGTTTTCCAAAATATCATCAAATTATTTCTTTGCTTTATCCATTTTCTGCGTTCCATATTTCTACGACCTCTGTTGATTTGCTAGTAGAGGTAGAATTCTCCAATTTCCTTATCTTTTCCATATTATTATTCATATCTTTGTCTGTGTTCTACTTTCAATGGGATTTCTCCAACTTAATCTTCCAATTCTTCTTTTGAATTTTTAATTTTAGTTATATTGCTAATTTGCAAGAGCTTTTTCTTATTCTCTTATTCTCTTATTGTACCTTTTTTATAGCATCCTTGTTTCTCTGAGGATGCTAATTATTGCTTTCTTTAAAATTAGTTTTCTTCTCCTAGTTTTTTCTTTTCTCTTTGCTTTTTATGTTTAGGCCTTTCTCAAAAATCTAGACCATTTTCCTTCTGTTCATTTTTTAAAGAAGATTTCTTTATTTATTTGAGAGAGAGAGAGAGCAGGGGGAGGGGCAGAGGAAGAGGAAGAATCTCAAGCAGACTCCCCTCTGGTCACAGAGCCCGACAGGGGGCTCACTTTCACAACCCTGAGATCACGATCTGAGACGAAATCAAGAGTCGGATACTTAACAGACTGAGCCACCCAGGCGCCCCTACCTTCTGTTCATTTTTTTAAATATTATATTTACTTACTTGAGAGAGAGTGAGAGCAAGAGAGAGAGAGAGAGCACAGAGGAAGAGGAAGAAGCAGACTCTCCACTGAGCAGAGAGCTTGATGTGGGGTCATGACCTGAACTGAAGACACTTAACAACTGAGCCACCCAGGCACCCCCCTTTTGTTCATTTTTAAGACTAAAATGATTGGAAGACTGATTGGAAGTCTTCTTTGATTGGGCCAGCTTGATGACTACTGGAGTTCAACCTGTGGACTGGATGTTTTTTCCTTGGGGAAATACGTGTGCGTGTGTGTGTGTGTGTGTGTGTGTACCTACCCCCTCTGCCAGGGCCACCGAGATTCTCCAGAGAAGGACAATCCCCTCTCCTCTCCTGAAGGTGTAAGTGAGGCAGCTGTGCCCAGAGGGTATTCTGAGCGTGGGAAGGGGACTGAGTGCCTCACTATTCAGGATGCAGCCTTTCATATATTTCCTGTCTTTTCAGTTGGCCACCTCCCCCAGGCCCTCTGCCAGTCCTGGTATCTCTGTACTCAGAGGCCCTCTGGTTCAATTGCTCTCAAGAATAAGTCTCTTCTCTCCCACCAAAGTGAGAGAGGGGTAGTCACGTGGCCAGGCAGGGTTGGGTCCTGGGGCTCTAACTGATCCTTCTGCAGATGTTCAGCATATTCCGCTGTTCAATCACAACACACGTCCGCCTTCCTTGCACCTGGTACCTCTGGGATTTTCATCTCTTCTGGGTTCTTCAGAGTGAATAGGATTGCTTCTCACTAATATACATATCCACAGACACTTAAGTTTATTTGTTTTAAGCTTTCTCTGCTCTGCTAAATCAATTCCCAACATCTCATATAGTTTTTGTCTTATTTGTATATTGTGGCTTGGGATTATGTATGTTTTCTTAGTTTTACCAGTGACGGAATGCATATTTTATTCTAGTCCTTCTTAGCGCTTCTGTGATTTTTTAAAGAAAGTAAGCAGAAATGTCAATTTGAAACCAGAAGATCCTGCCCTTTCCTGTTGCAGGTGGCCTGGAGTCAGCTCCTGGGTCTCTGACACCCGAAAATTGAAAGCTGTTTCACATCCCGTCCTGTACCTGGTGGCCATCCCCATGCCACAAAATGAATATATTGAATTACACCATAAATGCTATGGGTAGTGTTTGGATTACCATGGGAAAAAGGTAAAGAAAGAGGGTCAGATAGGCTCGTGAATGTTCAAGGAAGGCCAAAAAGATGGTCAAAAAGCTAAGCTCTGCCATAAACAACACGATGCTGAGAAAACACAAATGAAAAAGGTTATCAAGATGCATGAAGAGAGAAACCCCAAACAAAAGAATGATGAAAAGACTCCACAAGGAGCAGGACCTGGGTATCTGCTGAAGAGAGAGGGACAGCCCACGCTGAAGTGCTTTCCAATACGATTAACAAAAATGAAAAGAGATAGCCGGAAAATGGGAAGTCCCTTTGCCAAGAGCTCATGCCCAGGAGAAACACAAGTGTTCAAGAGAAAGAAGAAGGCATGGAAGAGCATGGTTATTAAGTCGGCTTTATTGGACATGGCTCAACTCAAAAACCACCTACATATGAAAGATCCCACGAAGAGGCAAGGTTACTTGGGGAAAACATGCCCGGGTCGCCAACAGTCCTGAAAATGATGTATGCATAAATGCAGTCTTACTGCTTTGACAGCAGCTTCATACAAGTAACTCCATAGGATTATTGAAGACTGTACACGAATCAGGAAAACCACCATTACCGTGACGTTTCTGAATTCTACCAAGCAGTTTTACATGTCTGCAATTGTTGAGAGAATTATTTATTCTATTGTTAAAAAAAATCAAAATAGACAAATTTGACAAAACCCAAAAACCAAAAACCAGGAGAACCTCATCCTTCCTTGCCCCTTCAAGTTCCACTGCTTAATTCACATCCTCATTGATTCTCACCTGTACCTTTTAGATATCCTCTAGCTGCTTTCCTGGTCTCCAATTTCTTTCCCTTCTAAGTTATCCTTTACAGATAATCTGATCTGATCTCATCCCTCCCCAACTCAAGAATGCTCTATGGCTACTCAAAACAAACAGAACTGTGTCCTTCCCAGTTTGGTTTCAACCATCCTTTCCACTCTTTCATCTACCCCTAGACTCATAAACTCTATTTTCCAACAAGCATCTGTTGAAAAGTTACCATACGCCAGGTCCATACTAGGCATTTGTGGGTGCAAGGATGAGAATATAGTTCATGCTCTCAGAAACCTCAGAGTCACAGACAGGGAAAGGCTGTTTCCTATCCCCATATCTGTCTGTTAAAAATCTGTCTGTCCATTCAAAGTCAACCTCAAGCAATAAGCCTCCTTTATCTTCATTTTGGAATTAATCTCTTCTACCCCCAGGCTCCCCTGAGCATTTTTCCTGTCCTGCTATTAGAATCCAGATTACCTTGAATATGCCTGTAGATGTGTCTGTCTCCCTCACCTGAGGAACAACAGATCTCTGTTACATCAGGAAAGCATTTTGCATAAAGCAGGAACTTAATAAAAATGTATTGAAAATATCAAGCTTTCCTGTTACTGAATTCAAGGAAGAAATGTTCAGTTGGCGTTTATATAAGGGACACTGAACTGCTTTATTTATTCTTTTGACATTCACACATTTATTAACCTGCTGTGGACCAGGCCCTGTGCCCTACACTGTGGTTATAGAGATGAAAAAGGCACAGTTGTGTCCTGACGTGCCTCACAGTCCAGCGAGGAGACAGTAGTGCAAACAATTACAAAAGCCTGAGACAGGCTATAATAGAGGTGGAGAAGGGCAGGAAGAACTTAGAGCCCTGCCTGGGAAGGGAGGGGGTGCAGGCACCAGAAAGACGGTGATATCCAGCCAAGATGTGAAAGATGGAGAGCAGTTCCCTAGAGAGAAAAGGAATGAAAAGGAAATCCTAACGGATGTTATTTTCACTTTTGGATATAGTGAAGGGTTGAGGGGGGACCATAGTTCTTGTTCAAACAGATTCATCCCTTGAATAATCAAATGCTTGTGAAGGACCTACTGTGGGCCAGGTCCCACACTAGACAGATGTTTTTAATATAAATTATCTAAAAAGTGGGTAAAAAAAAGGAGCAGCCCATTTTAATTCAAAGGGTTTTATAAAGAACTGCCATAATGTAGTCCAGATAAATGTTCTAATGATTTCTTAATTCAAAGAAAAAGCTTAGAAGAATGTGTGGAGATAATGTATCCATTACACAGTTTCTCAAATATCTGCTGTCCCCCGCAAGCATTTGGCAAGAGCTGCATTGCAATCAATTCCTGGTTGAATTCTCTGATGAGGGTCGGAAATGCCATTATTCTGAGTTGTTGATTAAAGAGGGATTCGCATGCTGTATGTACCAGATGTGCAGGGGGTGGGGCCGACGGCCTGTGCAGAATGATTAGGAGCCTGATTTGTATTCTGTCACAGAGGCAGAGGCAATAAACTCATAGTGGCTGAGGAAGGAAGTGTGTGTGTGTGTGTGTGTGTGTGTGTGTGTGTGTGTGTGTGTGATACTGACTTCATGCCAGGCACCATGCTCGACACATTATCTTCTTACATTTTCGCTCTAATCCTTTTGAGATAGATGTGTTATGGGGATGTCTAGTGACACAGGGAGTATTTATTTGTTTTTATCTGTTAGTATTGTGATTATTTATTTTACAATTTTAGCAGGGAAACTGCCAGGCAGTTCTCAGTATAAGTAGACACAGTCGCCTTGGGACATAGCTTTCTGTCTATGGAATGGTTACTAGCGTAGTCTCTCTTGCTTGTATAAATGTAAGGACACGTAGGCACTCCATGCCCCAGGAAAGGTTATATAACAGCACCAGTTTTGTGATTGACTGTTTTTCCCTCCTAATCTCTCCAAATCTGTGGAGCTTGTAGGTGGAAAGGGACTGTGAACATCCAGGAAGCTAAGGGGTAAAGACCCTTCTTTTTGAGGTTCGACACTATTAGAACTTGTTTGAATGAATGCTCCCCTAACTTAAATGCTAGCTTCACAAAAACAGGGTTCACCTCTGTGTCCACAGGGACCTAGATAGTGGTTAACATTAGTAGGTGCTCAATAAATACTGTCGAATGACTCTTATCTCTCAATTCTTTATCCCATACCCTTGCTCCCAAGTTTTCCAGACTAAATTTTTTTTTTGAGAGAGAGGTGGGGGGGGGGCAGAGGGAGAGAATCTTAAGTAGGCTCCATGCCCAGTGCAAAGCTCAACACGGGGCTCAATCCCATGACCCTGAGATCATGACCTCAGCCAAAATCAAGAGTTGGATGCTTAACTGAATGAGCCACCCAGACACCCCCAGGTTAAACTTTTACTCTTCTTTTTTTATTAACTCTTTTCACTCATATTCCTGAAATCATTCTTTTTAAAGATTTTATTTATTTATTTGACAGAGAGAGAGAAAGCCAGCGAGAGAGGGAACACAAGCAGGGGGAGTGGGAGAGGAAGAAGCAGGCTCCCAGCAGAGCAGGGAGCCTGATGTGGGGCTCGATCCCAGAACTCCGGGATCACGGCCTGAGCCGAAGGCAGATGCTTAATCATTGAGTCACCCAGGCGCCCCATATTCCTGAAATTATTAACTACAAATTTCAGCAGCTTCTACAATTTCTTTACACATTCATGCTCAATTAAAAACAACAAAGTCATGTCCTCAAATAGAAGAGAATGTTTGTCTTGTTTGTTATAACCAGAGACTGTGCAACCAGATTATCTAACATTTGTGCCAAGTTGTTTAAATAAATAATCTAAAAAGAGGTGTTAGGTAATAAGAGGGTATGTTAGGCAGTTTCTACTTTTGATTTTAGTAGTAATTTTTCTTCCCTGGAATCTTTACAAATTTATTGTTTTGAGATGGCATTTTGTTTATAAAAAGATTTATGTCTTCCTCAATATCTTTCAAAAGTGATCTATAGTTTCTAGGATATAGGTCCTTTACGTCTCT
>NC_048219.1:77651617-77722910 GCF_002007445.2 Ailuropoda melanoleuca | reverse complement strand
ATATATATATATATATATATATACCACATCTTCTTTATCCATTCATCTGTCGATGGACATCTGGGCTCTTTACATTGTTTGGCTATTGTGTACATTGTTGCTATAAACATTGGGATGCAGGTGCCCCTTAGGGATTACTACATCTGTATCTTTGGGATAAATACCCAGTAGTGCAATTGCTGGGTCATAGGGTAGCTCTATTTTCAACTTTTTTGCGGAAACCCCATACTGTTTTCCAGAGTGACTACACCAGCTTGCATTCCCACCAACAGTGTAGGAGGGTTCCCCTTTCTCCAGATCTTTGATGACATCTGTTGTTTCCTGACCTGTTAATTTTAGTCATTCTGACTGGTGTGAGGTGGTATGTCATTGTGATTTTGATTTGTATTTCCCTGATGTTGAGTGATGGTGAGCCCTTTTTCATGTGTCTGTTGGCCATTTGGATGTCTTCTTTGCAGAAATATCTGTTCATGTCTTCTGCCCATTTCTTGATTGGATTATTTATTCCTTGGGTGTTGAGCTTGACAAGATCTTTATAGATTTTGGATACTAGCCCTTTATCTGATATGTCACTTGCAAATATCTTCTCCCATCCTGTGGGTTGTCTCTTGGTTTTGTTGACTGTTTCCTTTGCTGTGCAAAATCTTTTCATCTTGACGAAGTCCCAATAGTTCATTTTTACCTTTGTTTCCCTTGCCTTTGGCGATGTGTCTAGCAAGAAGTTGCTGCCGCCAAGGTTGAAGAGGTTGCTGCCTGTGTTCTTCCCAAGGATTTTGATGGATTCCTGTTTCACATTTAGGTCTTTAATCCATTTTGAGTCTATTTTTGTGTATGGTGTAAGGAGGAACCTCAGCAGTTTTGATTAATGTCCCTCCCACCTGTCTGATTTGATTATATTTAAATGAAACCCCAAGACTATACTGTCTAATAAGGTGGGAAAGAATTAGTTGCTGTCCATCAGCTCCCTAGAAGCATGTTCATGGGACAGGGTCTGGATATTATCTTAGTTCCTTGTCGAGGCCTTTAGAGTTTATGTCTTTGGAGACAAATGCCTAATTAAAGCAAACAAATATAAACAAAAACCAACCAGTCCCTTCACTGAAGTGCAGTCAGCTTTTGCACATAGCATCTTTCTTTTCCTTATTGAAATGATGACAAAGGCTACTTACAATCATAGGCAAACATACCTTATTACAAGCAATCCTCCATCTTCCTGCTGACATCTTCCAATTCCTTGAAAAACACATAAGTAGCTCCCAATATCAAAACCTCAAAATAAATGAAGCAAAAGTTGAGAGAATTAAAGGGAGAAGTAGACAAATACACAATCCTAGTTGGATTTTTTAAAACTCATCACAAAGTAATTGACAAATCAAGTAGATAAAATAAGTAAAGATGTAAAAAGCTTGATCACTAGCAACTGGGCCTAATTGAAATTTATAGAATGTTATACTATCTCCAAAAACCACATAATACACATCATTTTGAAATGCACATGGAATATTTAGTAATATAGGCCATGTTTATTGAAAATAAATTTCAAAGGATCAAAATTATACAAAGTATGTTCTTTATCCATGGCTAAATTTAATGTAATCATGGATAATCTAGAAAAGCTCCAAATATTTAGAAATTAAGCAATAATAACCAAGGGCCAATGAAGTAATCACATGGGAAATAAGACAATATTTCTAACAGAATGATGATAATTTCACAATGTATTAAAAGCTGCGGGATGTAGGCAAAGCTGTGCATATAGGGAAATTTATTGTTCTAAATCCTTTATTAGAAAAAGAAGAAAGTCCTAAAAATCAGTGATCTAAGCTTATTTCCACCTTAACAAGCTGGAAAAAGAAGAACAAATTAAATCCAAAATAAGTAGAAGAAAATAAATAATAAAAATAAGAACAGAAATCAATTAATTTTTTAAATGGACAAACAGCAAATAAAATCAACAGAATCAGATATTGATTATTTGAAGGGGTTAACAAAATTGATAAAATCCACCTACACTTGATTATGAAGCTTATAAAATGTGGTTGAAATTTTATACTCTTCCCGTCCAGAGCTGTAATCTGTATTCCCTTCCCTTCATCTGAGTTGGTCTTGGTGACTTTGCTTGTAAGCTGTAGAAGTTGATAGAAGTAGCACTGCTGTACTTCCAAGGTATGTCGAAAAAAAGGTCAAGCAATTTCTACCTGATTTTCTTGGGGTGATTGCTCTGAGGGAAGGTTGCTATGCTGGAGGGAACCACATGGAGGCACTTCATCAACAGTCCCAGCCCAGCTCCCAGACAATAGCCAGCACCAACTGCCAGCCTGTGAGGAAGCCATCTTGGTTATCCAGCCCAGTGGAGTCTTAGTGACTGAAGCCCCAGTTGACAACTCAATTCAACTGCATTGAAGACTCCAAGCAAGAACTGTTCAGCTGAGGTTTTCTCAAATTTCTGACCCATAAAATCATTAGTAAATTAAAGTGGTGTTTTTAACTGCTAATGTAGGGACAAGTTGTTATGCAGCAATAGTAACCCACATAATGATTAAGAACCAAAAAGAGAAAATATAAATTTCCAATATCAGGAATGAAGGAGGGGACAACACTAAAGATATCACACACATTAAAAAGAAAATATAGCAACATTATGGAAAACTCCATGCCAATATATTTGGCAATTTAGACTCAGTGACTGCATTTCTTGAATGACACAAATTACCAAAACTGATAAAAGACAGAAAATCTAAAGCCATATATCCAAATGATAATGAAAAGAAATTAAATTCAAGTCTTCCCATAAAGGAAACGCCAATCCCAGACAGTTCAACAATAAATTCAATCAAATATTTAAGGAAGAAATAATACTAATATTTACATAAACTCAGAAAATACAGAAGCCAAATAGATACACTTTCTAACTCACCTTAAGTGGCCAGCACAATCTTGATATCAAAGACAAAGACATTATTAAAAAACCAAACTTCAGATCATTCATCCTTCATCAACCTTGATGTAAATATTACTTTTTCATTTAATTTTTAGATGCAAATATTAACAAAATGTTAGCAAATAATATCCAGAAATCTATGAAAAGACCACACTACCTAAGTGAGTTTATCCCAGAAACACAAAGTTGATTCAATATTGAAATATAAATTAAGTTCAATATACAAAAACCAATGGATATAGCAGCCATTCACATATCAAATGATGCAGATACCACTCACAATAGTATCAAAAAGATAAACTATCTAGGAATAAGCCTAATGAAAAATGTGCAAGATGCATTCACTGAAAACTACAAAACATTGCCAAGAGAAACTGAAAAAGACTTAAATGAGTGGAGATATATGCCATATCCATGATTGCAGGACTCAATATTAACATAGGCTTTCTTTCCAAATTAATCTATAGTTGCAATGAAATACCAATCAAATGTCACACTTTTTTTTTTCCAATTTTTTTCCAGAGTTTTTAAAAGAAATGTGTTGGCTGAGTCTAAGAGTTTTATGGAAATATGAAGGATGTAGAATGATTAAAACAGTCCTTAAAAAGTGGAGAAAAGTTGGAAGACTTATGCTACTTGATTTCAAGAACTACTGTAGGGGCGCCTGGGTGGCACAGCGGTTAAGTGTCTGCCTTCGGCTCAGGGTGTGATCCCAGCGTTATGGGATCAAGCTCCACATCAGGCTCCTCCGCTATGAGCCTGCTTCTTCCTTTCCCACTCCCCCTGCTTGTGTTCCCTCTCTCGCTGGCTGTCTCTATCTCTGTCGAATAAATAAATAAAATCTTTAAAAAAAGAAAAAAAAGAACTACCATAAAAATTTAGTAAGTAAGTTGTGTGGTGGCTGGAATAAGGATAGACAAATAGACCCAAAGGAACAGAATACTGAGTCCAAAATAGTTCCACACAAATGGAGTCAATTGACTTTTGACCAAAACCCAGAGTTGATTCTATGGGGAAGAAAATTCTTTTCAGCAAGTAGTACCGAAACAATGATGTCTACATGGAATAAAACAAGCCTGACCCTCTGTTTCACACTTTACACAAACATAATTTGGGATGGATCATAGACCTAAATACAAAATCTAGAACCATAGAACTTCAAGAAGAAAGCATAGGAGAATACCTGTGTATTTTTCTATACCTTGAGGAAGGCATAGATTACCTTGGACCCAAAAAGCTCTAGGAGTATAAGGGAAAAAATGGTATTTCATAAATATTTAAAAAATCAATGTACTTCCTAAATATTAAAATTTCTGCTCATTGGAGAGAGCAGAATCACTACCAAGAAAATGAGTAGGCAGTCCACAGACTGGGAAAAAATATTTGCAATCCATACATGTGATGAAGGACTTACATCCAAAATATATAGAGTTCCTACAAATCAAGAACAAAAGATAATGATTTTTTTAAAGAAGCAACAGATTTGAACAGACATTTCACAGAAGGAGATATATGTGTCCAATAAGCACATGAAAAAGTGCTCATCATGAGTCATCAGAGAAATATAAATTAAAACCACAGTGAGGTACCATTTCACATCTTCCAGAATGGATAAATATCATGAAGATTGATAACACCAACTCAAGAGGTGAAGACATGAGACGGCTAGAATTGTCATGCATTGCTCATGAGAGAAGCTAAAATGTTACAACCACTTTGGATAACTGGCTGTCCTTACAAATTTAAACATGAATCCACCTGTGACCCAAATATTACACTCTTACATATTTATCCCCAAGAAACAAAACACCAAAAAACGCCCACAGATGGCTTCTACAAGAATGTTCAGAGCAGTCTTACTTAAGAGTCAAAAATTATAAGGAGCCATACTGTGACAGGGGAATGGATAAGCATTCTTCCTGATGATAATGTATGATTTCATTTATGAAGTTCAAGAACAGGCACAACTCATCTGTGGGTATGATGATCAGAAACTGCCTCTGGTTGGTGGGGAGATAGGGGATCGACGGGAAAGGGGCATGTGGAAACTCTCTGGAGTAATAGAAATGTACATCTGGTTTGGTAAACACGTAGGTGTGTGTTAACAGTTGTCAGAACTCAAACTGAACACTTAAGATCCGTGCCTTGTGTTATAGGTAAATGGTACCGCAACTGCAGATCCGCGCATGCATGTAGACACACAAGAGCGCGCGCGTCCATGCGCGCGCATATACACGCACACACGCATTTTGTATCCCAGAGGGGCTCCCCAACCCTTGGTGCTGGGGGAGACGATTCAATCTAAAACTCCAGCAAAATGAGAACAAGAGAATTCATTGTAAAACGGAACCAGAATGCCCTGATCCCCACTCCCCCACCGCCCTCACTCCTGGCTCCCTGGCTCCCGGGTGTCTTGTTGTGGGGGGTGAGTGCTCGGGTCTGGGGACAGACAGCACAGGAGATCTGACAGGCCAGGCTAGCAGAGCTGTCAGCTGTCCTCCAAGGTCTGTTAAGGCTCCTCTCATTGTCTAGGCGGGGTGCACTGCGTTGGTCTGGGCTCGCATACTGATGGTTTCCTCTTCTCTGTCAACTCTTGGAGTAATGCTGTTGCTAAATAAAAGCCTTCCTCCTTTCCTCGCATCACCTCATCACAGTGCTTTTCTAGTTAATTTCGTGAGAAAATTCATTCCATTGCACTATATCTTGACAGACAAAATATCTTTTTAAATGTCCTCTGCATCTATTCTTCCCTGCTTCTCATTTCATGTTCACAAATTTTTTTTTAAGACTATTCTATGCCTGTGCTTCTCAAATTGACATGCATATGAGTCACCTATGGATCTTATTAAAATTCCAATTCTGAGTCAGTAGATCTGGGTGGGGCCCGAGAGTCTGCAATGGGGGGGGGGTATTTTATTTCTTAGTTTTTAATTTTTTGTTTAAATTCAATTTTATTTTTTAGTTTTTAAATTTTTGTTTAAATTCAATTTAAATTCAATTTGTTTAAATTCAAAACATATAGTGTATAATTGGTTTCAGGAGTAGAATTTAATGATTCAGCAGTTGCATATAATACCCAGTGCTCATTCCATCAAGTGCCCTCCTTAATGCCCACCACCCAGTTACCCCATCGCTCCACCCACCTCCCCTCCAGCATATGATTTCACTCATATGTGGAATTTAAGAGACTCTGCATTTTTAAGACATTCCCAGGTGGCGCATATGTATTGGTGTGAGGATCGCACTTTAAGTAGAAGGCTGTTTGTATGTAATATGCTAGCAGTGCAATGGATCCTGTTCTCTCCTGTTTGCAGGGAGGATAAGTTGCAGCAGAGTGTGGTGTCAGAGAAAGATGAGGGGGAAAAAAGATTCTGATTCTCTTTAGCTCTCATTTCCTGCATCTCAAAGCCTGCCCTTCATGCTTCTTGCTACATGTAACAAATGGCTCTGTTTTCCTAAGAGCTATACACACCCGCCCCCAGTGACAGCTGTCTTCTTCTAAAGATGTATCAGAGAAGGAGGGGAGGCAGGTTACTCATTATAGTCATGATTTGCTCTGTCCCACATTGCAGATGGAAAAACTGAGGCAGGAAGAGGCGAATTGTCTGGAGTATAAACTAATACAACATAAAGCACTACCATTCACAACTAAGATCGGATGACACTAGAACTAGGTATGTGTTAGCCAGGATTTTCTTACTGGCTTACGTATTGAAATTGGAACAGCTCCTTCCATACGGTTCTTAGATTAAATCTTAGATAAATCCAGCATTCTAGGAACACTCTGGATGGCGTGGCAAGTCATATCTTTCCACCTTGTATCTTCCAGTCTCTGACTGATACTTACCGTTTTCATTCATGCACATTTACTGAACACCTACTAGTCCAGGCTTTGCATAGTTATTAAAAATACCAAGAAGAACAAGCTCATTCCTTATCCTGAAGGGGAGACAGACACACAAATTTAAAAATGCGACAAAGAAAGAGAGAATAGTTATCAAGCAGCTACCACCTGCAGGAGATGCAGCCTTTTCCCAGTGGCCTTGATAGAGGTGGGCACGGGGTGCTTAATTCTGCCAGGGGGAACAGAGAGACTAGAGCAGTTTCGTTTGCACTCAGCCTTGAGAAAAGAGTGGGAGTCCACAGGCAGAGAAGGCGCAGAAGGGCATTCTGGGCAGGGGGGAGGACAGCAGGAGCATCGGTGCAAGTGATGTGATGTGCACAGGCCGCTGGGTGGTCTTAGGTACCAGGAGTGTGAACTGCGTGGGAAACAGGAGCCTTCCTTTCTGCATGCAGTCTTTGCAGTGTCTTCCCCTGCGTTCTGTTCATCGGTCTGAGCAGCCTGCACCTCCGTCCTTAGCCAGAGCTCTAATTACCTGTCAGCTGGAATGAGGGAGGCTTAGGACGCACCTAGGAAGGGCTAGAGAGAATGTTAATCAAAGCCATTCTGAGAAAGTGATTAAAATTTCTACAAGCCTCTGCTTCTCTGGAATTTTCAATGCAATTATTATCTCATTCTTTGGGAGCGAGCCGCTCTCCAGAGAGGCTTCCTGAGCAGCTCTGACATTTCCAACACAGAGCCCGTGCTCCTGGCTGGCTGAGATGGCCTGACAGTTCCCTCTGCATCTCCAGCCCCGACCTGGCAGAGCCTGACGGTACCTTTCGTTTTGGCCCCGAGGCTCCCACCCGCCTCCGCTGGAGCCCTCAAAGGCCTTTGTGCTGGCACACACCCACGCTCTAGGGCCTCTGCTTTGCCTGAGGAATGCAGAATTCTCCAGAACAGCTGTTTAAATACAATGCTTTCATGCCCTCAAAGGGCTTGTTAAAGGTACCCGTGGTCTGTTTCCAACCTGGAGATTCAGCTTGGGAGACTCTGAAGCCAACCCTGAAAAGCTACCTTTTAAAAGCAAATGTTTCAAATGACCAGGATATAAACCAAACTTTGAAAATATCAGTGTTAGGGTTTGGAAATCTTTATAATGAGAGCCTCTAGGCTCCCTCTGTCCACGTAAGGGGTTTCCCCTCACGCAGACCTGGGCTTAGTCTCTGACATGAGGAAAAAGGTAAAGTTCTAAACATTAAGGTCCCAGCCCACAACAGGCCTCGAAAGTGGAAGAGAGAACGACCTTTGTTCTTCTTCCTGAAGCTTTACTGCCTGGTGGAACCCCAGAGTGTAGGCTGTGACGCACCGTTGTCCCATCACGTTTGTGACCTACTAAGTTACCTGGGAGATACTGAGGGCCTCTGCCCCACACCTTGCCAATTCTGGGGACACCGCAGCCACGAGAGGATGGTTTGAGCCTTCCCAAAAGACACAAGGCCTCTATAGAAGGGCTGTCCTCTGTTCACCTACAGCAGTCTCTGAGCATCGCCTGCTTGAGCCAAGGAATCCTTGAAAGCCATTTCCAGCCTGGCTAATGACGCTGTGCTTCCAACAGTGCCACCAAGATGAAAAGCAGCTCATGAATGGGGTGTCCTCCTTACTTCCACCAACACAGGTGGCAAGAAGTTCCTGCCAAGCAGGATCAAACTCCTTGGGAATATGTTGAAAAGCTGATGGAAACAAGGGTCTCTGTCATACTTCTGTCACACCTCACCTCGGGGAGTGAGGAAAGGTCTCTTGGAACGGATGTTAGTCAGTTGTGCCTGAGAGACACAAAATTGATGTGTCCAGTAGTACTGCTATTTTCACTGCAGACTTAAAGCTATAGCCTCCGGTTTCTAATGCAGCAAGGAAAGGGTTGGAGGAACCATCCAGGCTTTTTCTAAAATAATTGGAGCAGGGTGAAGGGGCTGTCTAAAAAGATGTCTGCCAAAGCTCCCTCCTACTCTTACCCACCTGAACCTGAGCTGAGCACTGTCTAATTACCTACCTAATTTCCCTGGCTCCTGTGCTGGGGTCCAGGTGCCCTATCTGTCCCCTGGAAGCTGAGCCATCTGTCAGACACCTCTCTCCGGCCTCCTCTGGCTTCCCTCTTGCGTATGAAACACTGTCAGCTTGGGGGACTGACAGTTCTGCTGTGATATTTGTTTTGCCTCTGACAGGTTTTTCAGCTAAGTAGCAGGGAGGGGATTCCCCCACCCAGAGCCAGCTCTAGCGTTCCATGGTTCCCTCCTCCAATCTGTTAGGGAAATGATCCTGGATACACTTAGAAAGGGAAAAGACAGTGTTTTTGTTTTTGTTTTAAGATTTTATTTATTTATTCGACAGAGATAGAGACAGCCAGCAAGAGAGGGAACACAGGCAGGGGGAGTGGGAGAGGAAGAAGCAGGCTCCCAGCGGAGGAGCCCAATGCGGGGCTCGATCCCAGGACCCTGGGATCACGCCCTGAACCAAAGGCAGACGCTTAACGACTGAGCCACCCAGGCCCCAAGACAGTGTTTTATTAGCTGTTGAATGAAGGTCAGACCCTCCCTGCGATCCACAAGGCAGAGGATTACTTGTTTATTTCTCCAAGTAGCACTGGTTTGTCACTGTGAGCAGCAAACACATCAAGAAAAGGGAATTCATACTGTGGTTCAGACCAAAGGCAGGGAAAAAGAACCATGTCCTCTGGAAACAAGCCCAAAAAAGCAAGTTGAATAAAATGACCATCTTTAATCCTCTAGTTCTTCCTCTCCCTTTCCCACCTTACACACCCAATTTGAGTTTTCAAATTGGGATTTAAGTAGGATCTCATGAGAGAAATAAGATATAGCATACAGAGATGAGAGCTGGGGTGGGGAGTTGAGGCGGAAGGGTATGCACTCACCTTAAGTCAGCCTGCCAAATAAACCACGTAGGGAGTCCATGCCCAGGTTCATTCATTCAATGAATCAGTGACAGGCAGAATGCAACTGCAAAATACAGTAAGAGCCAGAAATCCAGGAGCATCCTTGGTGCTTCCCTCTGTCACCCTCCACATTCCACCCATCATCAGTCTTGCAGAGTCTGACCCCTAAGTATCTGTCAGACACACACACACTTCTCTTCATTCCCATGGCTACTGCTCTAGGACAGCACCATCCTCTCTTGCCTGAATGACTGTCTCACAGCCTCCTAATTAGGCTCCCTGCCCCCTACAATCTACTCTTCATCGCATCTGGAGAGATCTTTCAGAAATGCAAATCTCATGCCATTCTCCAGATAGAACCCTTCAAGAATGTATTTTTCTCGTCTCTTCCCCAGGCCTGGCTTTTATCCCCAAAGCCCAAGATCCTGCACAGTCTGGCTCCTGCTTATTTCTCCAGCCTCAGCTTCTGTGACTTCTTGCCTCAAACCCTGGGCTCCAGCAAACTACGCTTCTTTTTTGCAAAATAGACCATATGCTCTTTCACTTTTGGGTCATCACGCATGCTGTTTTCTCTGCTTGGAACAATCTTTCCTATGCTCCTAAGCTCCCTTAATTAGCTATTTGCTGCCTGAACTTTAGGTCGCAACTAAAATGTCATTTCCTGTGGGAAGCCAGCATTCAAGGCAGCTGGGCAGTCTCTCCTTTGGGCTCCCACAGCACTATATGGATCCCTGCTTCTATTCTGTAAGCTCTAAGAGAGTAGGGGCCATGACTATTGGGGTCACCATTGTATCCCTGGCCCTGGAGAAGAGAACAGAGTAGACTCAATAAAGATTTTTTTAATAAATAAATGTCTGTGTCTCTTAATCTTTCGTACTCAATGCCAGAGAGACTGCAAGTATAGTTCTGTCTCATGATCATAAAATTTTTCCTCTTACTTCATGGGATTCAGAATAAACTAGCATCTTTCCCTCCCTCTTACCTCTTTTCTCCAGAGCCTGCCTGTCAAGGGAATCTCCCTTACTGCATTTTGGTGGAAAATTTTTGTTAGTGCCTTCTCTGTAACAGTTTACCCCTTGAGCTACACCCAATCCAATTCAATCTCCTGAAATCAATGTATAATACCTCAAAACCATAGCATTCTTGTCTGCACCACTTATTTGGCAATCAATCAGGCTCTGCCTTGTGATAGCTCTTCTATTCCTGTCTTAAATTGTTCATATTATTACTCAACATTTCACGGCTTTATAGCTTGTCTCCCAACAATTCTGTAAGTCCCTTTAGGACTTAATCATTTTTGGGTCCCCTTACAGCTTCCCTACAAGAAATCAAGTGCACCTAACGGGAAAATATCATTAAATGTTGAACAAATAAATGAGTGTTAGGTACTCAATACAGATTAGATCTGTTTATTTTTTGGCCAGTATTGGAAGCCAGCAATTGGCTTGAATTTAAGAATGACCAAGGCAGATAACTAATACTTTAAAAAGTATACAATGCCCTGGCTTTAAGGTAGGAGGCAAGACTTACTTAGATAAATTAAGACAGAATAAAGGCACACAAGATAATTATCTTTCTGTTAGCACCTATGGGAGGAAGAGTATCCCTGCAACTGAAAGGGGATGATTCCTATCAGGAAACATCCCCAAACATCCACTGACATATGAGGGCTGCCGAGTGAAGCAGCTAAGATTCTGAGGCTTTTGTCTTAATTTTGCCTTGTCCCTCTATCAAACAATGGAAAGAACTCTGGTTGGAGGTCAAGAGACTTCAAACATCTTTTCAAGATCAGCTGTAACTTACATTGTTTTGCCGACCAAGACATTTAATGTCCCTGAGCCTCAGTCTTACATATTTATAGGAATTACGATGCTTAGGCTATCTACCTTGTATGCATTTTGTGATGATCAACTGGAGTTGGAAGTAATGACACTTTAGAAGAGTTTAAATAAAAACACAAATGTGAAATATTAACAACATTATCTCAGACCCATTGGCTAACTTTCTTGGGCTTTGGCTTCTCACCCCACTCACAGCCCTCAATTAGCAATAAAGCAGTGATAGGGTTGAGTGTTTGGTAAAGTTTTAATTGGATTTAAGATTGTAAATTATTTCTTACTGAGGAGACAGTGTAGAGGAAAATGGAATCCTCCCTAGTCAGTAGTCCTCTCTAGATCTTTTCCATAGATAATCAAGTGTTAACTGTTCATATTTATTTCCAGAGGAATTTGCTGGGCATCCGTCAGTGCCAGTAATTGTTCTACGTATTGAGATAAGATGAATTAACCCTAATAGGATTCATTATGTGATAGGAAAGGTCCATAAACATGTCAGCCTGGTTCCTCTGAATGTAAATCACAGTCAAAACATAATGGCAAGGTGCAAGGAAGAGAAAATAGAGCGTGGCTTTACAGTCAGGCCTGAGTTTTATAGTTTCAGTATATGTCAGAAGATCCAGTCTTGAGATACACATACATTTGTCAGAGGCATAAAGGAACCTGGAGGAGCTAAAGGCAGCTGACTTCCCCAGCCACCCTCAAACACCAATGTCAAATAGGCACATATCTGTGGCATTTTAGTACTGACCACACGATCCCATTCCCAATGACAGTGGTGTGGAGAACCATGTGTCACCCTCTCCTCACCTTCCTACCTCCCGCCATCCACCAGCATGTCTCAGATAAAACCAGCACTTCAAGGGCAAGGCCCCCAATTTATGGTTTTGTTTCAGCACCAAGGACAGAGGCACACTGCTCAGGCTTTTCCAGCTTCAGAAGTATTCATGGACTTAATTTAAGATTGCACCAGTCAGTTTAACCTAAAATTTGTTGTTTGGTGTTCTTTTGTCATTAACCTGAATAGTCACGTACCTGAAGCTCTGAATAACTGATATTGTGTGGCCTACTGACCTGCACTGTGAAATGTAGGAACTATGTGCTCAGTGACCATTGCCAACCTTAGGACTGACATTCTTCTCACCTACAGCCTAGCTGCCTGGCCCTAAGCCTACTATTTAAAATCCATCTGCCTGCCTCAAAAATTGCCTTTCCATGACGTGGTTTATTTTTTCTGGTCTACTTTACAAATCACATTTCCAGGGGGCTGATCCAGATGAATCCTATCAACACAGTAGAATTTAATTTATCCCTGAGGCCAAAGAAGAGATTAGATACCTGGATTATAGGTGCACTGAGTAGGTGAGGATTAATCAGTAAGGTCAACAGAGCAAGATGAGAGAGGACACAGGCTGGGTGACCATTCTTCATAGAGGTTTTTTAATAGAGTATGAGCTTCTTGAGGACAGCAACTAAATCTTTTTTCTACTCTGTTTCAAGTACCTGGCACATGGTAATCATTTATTAAGTGACTGTAAAATAAATGAATAGTTGTAATATGCATCTCAGAGCCCCATATAATTTTGATTTCACTTGAATAAGAGGTGACCCTATCTTCAAGGAGCTCACAGTCTAAATAAGGTAAACAGAATCATAAGTATAAAACAAGCTTTAAAATACAGAGCCATGCACAGGCTCTATGGAGGAGTGTCAATGCACAACCTAGACTGGGAGTGCAGGGCAAGGGAGAATTCAAATAAATGGGGAGGGCAGTGACTTGGAAACCAGGTAAAATTCCCACCCATGTGACCTGGAAAAAGTTAATGAACTCCTGGTCTCCACTTCATTATATATAAGATGGTGGTTCACAGAAGGCAAACCATTCCTGATTCACTGTATTCTCAGAAGAATCGGAGAGCTTTTCCTCCAAACTAGTACAACTGGAAAGTTTTCTCTGGTTCTCGGCCTATCCTTGCCCTGGGTCGCTGGGATTTGACCAGACAGAGAAGAGTCTGTGGCCTGGTTTCCTCATCCTGTCCCAGAACTGCTGTTCTGATTTCAGGGGACTCATTCCTTGACCTTGCTCCCTGCTGTGATCTAGGAGCCAAGAGATTTACATTCTGGTTCTGGCTTTGCCAGTGCTTTCTGCGTGTCCTTGGACAAAGCAGTCTTCACTTCATCTTTCCTGTTTATCTGCCATTTCTCCCTAGGTGCTCTGACAACCACACAAACCAGCCAGGTATTCTCTGATCATGTCTCATGTGTCTTGCCTTTATGGTTTGCTCATGTGGTTCCTCACAGCTACAGAAGGCTTTCCCATCCCAAGTTCCACCTATGGGAACCCAAAAATATTTTTCCAAGCTCATTGAATAAAGCCTTGAACTTTTCTTGCTGTCACCATGGCCCTTAACTCTCTGCTTTTCTCTGCTCCCCATACACAGTGATTCTCAACACTGACTGCCCATTAAAACCACATGGGGATATTATAAAAGTACCAATGCCTGGACCTCACCCCAAAGCAATTAACCCTACAGCTCTGGTGGTAGAGTCAGTACAGTACTAAAGCTTCCTAGGTGATTCCGATACGCAACCAAGGGTGAGGGCATTACTGCCCTACTACAGCTTTGTTTTCTTCTATAGTATTTGACACCAAATCATAAGTTAGTTGGTGGCAGAGACTGTCCACTCATTTTCTGATTTTAGAACAATGCCTTACCCAGAGTAAGTGCTTAATAGCTGTTGAATTGAATTGTACTGGCTTGAACTGATCACCATTGAAATCAAAACAATTAAGCACTGGGCCCAGATGTGCAACTAACCAGTTCTGGACATGGGCAAATCACTTTCTCTGATATGTTTTCTAATACCACCAAGCTATTCTCCAATTCTCAGCGGACACTGACTCGGTGTCCCATAAACTGAACTCAGTTCTGACACTGTCTACTTGAAGATGGCATCAGATCCGACAGGTTTAGGGCTCAATCCCACAAAACTGCCCCCACTTCAGAAGCCAAGCACAAGTCCAGATTGTCACCTGTGCTTCTGACCAACTGGCTGTAAATCGGAGGTCCCTGTGACCTCCTCCTTGGATTCAGTTAATTTTGTAGAGGCTCACAGGACCCAGAGAAACACTTAGGTTTACTGATTTCTTATAGAAGATATTATCAAGGACATGGATAAACAGCCAAATGAAGAGGTACATAGGGCAAGGTCTGGAAGAATCTCAAGGGCAGGAGCTTCCACCTTTCACAGGGGTGAAACTGGAGTACAGGACCCTCCTGGCATGTTTACCACCTGGAAGTTCCTCAAAGCTTGTTGTTCAGGAGTATGTATACGGCTTTAATCTGCAACCCCCACCCCTTTCCCTGCCTGGAGGTCAGTGGGTAAGGCTGCAAGTTTCAATCCTCTGATCATGTGTTCTCTCTAGTGACCAGCCCCATTCTGAGACTGTGTAGGGGCCCATCCTAAGTCACCTCATTAGCCTTCTTCTGTCTTCATGGCAAGAAGTCTTGGCCCTCTCCCCCCACACCCATGTCTTTGCCCTCCTTTCTTTTCTTGCTTTTTCCAAGATAATACATAGTTAGAGTATGATTGTTTTAAGTCAATAAGTCTGGGTGGAATAATTTTTTTTACATAGTTTTAGAGACCAGTACATTTTCTTTTTCTTAAAAACTATGGTCATAATTGGTATTACACCAACTAGTTAATCCGATAAGTACCAAGTCTTCCAGATCTCTTTAAAGGCAGTGATTTGTTCTTTCTATTTGACCTTTTTTTAAATTGAGGTATAATTGACATATACATGATATTAGTTTCAGGTGTACAACATAATGATTTGATATTTGTATGTATCGTTAAATGATCATCACAATAAGACTAGTTAATATCCATCACCATAGAAAGTCACAAAAATTTTTTTTCTTGTGATTTGAACTTTTTAGATTTATTCTCTTAGCAACTTCCTTTTTTAAATATTTATTTATTTTGGAGAAAGAGAGAGAACATGAGCAGGAGGAGGGGCAGAGGGGAAGAATCTCAAGCAGACTCCCCACTGACTGGGGAGCCCAACATGGGGCTTGATCTCACAACCCTGAGATCATGACCTGAGCCAAAATCAAGAGTCGGAACACTTAACCAACTGAGCCAGCAGGCACTCCTCTCTTATCAACTTTCAAATATGTAAAACAATATTATTAACTATAGTCACCATGATGTACATTATATCCCAGGACTTAATTATTTCAAAACTGGAAGTTTGTACCTTTTGACCCCCTTTGCCCATTTCTTTTTTTTTTTAAATATTTATTTATTTATTTATTTATTTAAAGATTTTATTTATTTATTTAACAGAGAGAGAGAGACAGCCAGCGAGAGAGGGAACACAGGCGGGGGAGTGGGAGAGGAAGAAGCAGGCTCCCAGCGGAGGAGCCTGATGTGGGACTCAATCCCAGAATGCCAGGATCACGCCCTGAGCTGAAGGCAGATGCTTAACGACTGTGCCACCCAGGCGTCCCTCTTTGCCCATTTCTTCTCCACCCCCTGGCTCCCATTCCCTGATCCCACCTCTGGCAACCAATCGGTTTTCTGTATTTAAGAACTCAGCTTTTTTGGGTTTTTGCCTTTGTTTTTATATTCCACATATTAAAAAGATCATATGATATTTGTTTTGTTCTATCTGACTTATTTCACTTAGCATAATGCTGCCAAGATCCATCCATGTTACTGCAAATAGCAAGATTTCATTCTTTCTGGGGCTGAATAATATTCCACTGTGTGTGTGTGTGTGTGTGTGTGTGCGTGTGACATCTTCTTTATCCATTCATTGTCAATCCACCCTCCTTTCAGCTCACCCCTACCCTGCACTTCTACCTAAAAAGGAAGGAAAGTTATAGTGATTGGTGATGAGAGCCTAAAATGTTGATTGGAACACATTTCCCCATAGGCAGAATCACGGTATGTTTAAAGGCATTACTTACTCCTCTTCTGCTTGCCTCTTATCTATGCATCTGGGAGGATATTTTGCAGCCAGATCTGGCACCTTTGGGCAAGCCAAGTTCTCCCCTCTCTCTGCCCTCCACCCTGCCTTTTCTATCCTTCCTCGGAGGTTCCTTTCTTGTAAGAGCTGGCCGGAGGGTGAGAGTATCCTAAGGCTTTGCATTCAAACTTTAAGAGGATAGTGGAAGTTCATTTGAGTCATAAAGCCACACTCTCCAGTTCAAATTTGTAGGAAAGATCTACAGTGAGTCTTACTATCTTGTGACACTCTGTATCCCACATGGCTACTATTTCTTGCGTGTTTCTTCATCCATACTATCAGAAGGAAAGATGATTGGAGAATTCACCAACTCCTGAATCCCTGCCCATAACGCCATCAACACCCCATTCTTACTCCCAACAGGCCTCAGTTTCTCTTTGCAAAGTAAGAGAGTTCTCCTAGACACCCAGGGCTTCCTCCTGCTCTAGGATTCAAGAATTATAATTGCATAAGATATAATAAGCCTTGGTATCAACTGAGAGGAGAGGATAATTGTTTCTTCCTCTTCCAAAATACTCCTTGCCCTATCCCCATGCTGTGTACCAGCCTAGCTCTGCAACACCCTCCCTGACTGTGGGAGGTGTGAAAGGAGCTTGAACTTCTGCAGAGCTATTTTGGTGCTGCCCAAAGGGCACGTGAACTTGAGAACAAAGTAGGTGAGGCTGGAGCCCAACCCACATCCTGCCTCTGCCCCCAAACCCAGACAGAAACAGGGCAGGGCTCTGTCTCCAACCAATTATATCACCTATGGGAACATTTTGACAACAACCATGACCTCCTTTTTCTTATCTTAAAGCCAGATCTGCCCTCCAAAGAGAAATTCAGAATTGTAGCTTTAAGCTAATTTAAAGCTCAAGAACTTTCAGATCTCTGGGAGAAAAATGCTCCATGTGTTTATTGTGGTGGTTTGGTTTTATTTCTTCATCATGCATAAGCTCATTTATCTGGGTATTTTGTCACTTTATTATGGTCAAATGTGCACCTTATTTCAAATTGTCTTATCTTCCTCAGAATGTTCCACCAGTTCCACACTGCCAAGGGTGGGTTTATTCTTTTTTTTCTACATGTACCTGATAAATATGTTTTTTTTTTCTCTTTGCCACAACACCCAGCACAATAATGCTTATTTATGACTATGTCATATTAGCTTCCCAGGGCTGCCATAAAAACGTACCACAAACTACATGGTTCACACCAACAGAAATTTATTGCCTTTGGGTTCTGGAGGCCAGCAGTAAAATCAAGTTGTCAGCGGGGCCATGTTTCCTCTGACGGTGCTAGGGAAGGACCCGTTCCTGGTCTCTATCCTAGCTTCTAGTAGCTGCAGGTGTTCCTTGGCTTGTAGCTGTGTTGCTGCAATCTTCCATCTGCACATGGCGTCCTCGCTGTATCTCTATTTCATCTTCCAAGGGGAAGATGCATTTCTGTCTCAGTGTCCAAATTTCCCCTTTTTATAAGAAAACACCAGTCGTATTGAATTAAGGTTCACCCTCATGACTTCATTGTAACTTGTTTACCTCTGTAAAAACCTTATTTCCAAATAAGATCACATTCTGAGCTACTGGGGGCTAGAACTCCAGCATATCTTTTGTGGTGGGACCCGATTCAACCCAAAACATATGTCAATTCTCCACTCCTTTTGTATTAGTATAGAAATGACCAACGTACTGTAAGGAGTTGGCTGAATAATGAATCCCAAAGTTCTTTTCCTTCTCTGCATCTGTGTCCTTGCCAGTAAACACACAGTTGCTTCTGCTTTTGGGAACCAACCATGGTGTTGGTGAATATCAGGATCCCAGGGTGCCTCAGAGACCATCTGTCCCAACCACCTATCTGTGGCTTTCATTTCCCCCATCATATCCAAGACCCATGGCCATCAAGCTCTGCTCACATACGCACATGTCGGGGGACTTGTTGAGGTCTCTTCCTTCTATGACCAGTTCTGCCTGTGAAGAAACTCTGCAGGTTGTCGGACCCAAATCTCTCAAATTCTGCCCCCAAGGAGGGTGGACCCCGAGTTTTGAGCTACACAGAAGGCCTGCGGATATTCTAAGGGTGTGAGGGTGGTCATGTGCCCCATATGCTCTCTCCCAGACCCAAAGAGCCTCAGTTTCCCCCACCCAGACTGCACACAAGCCCAGAGGTATGGTCTGTGCAGAGCAGAGTGGAACAGCTGTATCCTGACACAGTTCTACGAATGCAGACTGAAATCACGTTAACCCTCACAGCAGACCCGTCTCTAATCCCAGCTTCTCTTTTACACAGCTGTGTTCACTTCCTGTTTAGAGGACGCATGATCAATTATGCATCGTGACCAATTCATGTATTCAACATTTACTCATCTCAATAAGCCTTTTCTTAGGTTCTTTTATGATCTTCCCTCATCCTCCCAAATAGTCTGGATGGCTCAGTAGTTTTATGTCCTATTTCACTGATGAGAGAATCAAGGATACTGTTTGTCACAGATCTATTGGGGCGGAGCTCTGGTTCAAGGGTGACTTTTGTGTTTAAACTACTTGGAATGGCAGTCTTATGCACACTGCCTTCAACCCCCTCTTGGCCCCATAAGAATGGGACCTGGGCCTGAAACACTTTCTTACCAACAGATGAGGAGTCCTCACAACCGGTGCTGAACTTGGCACCTTGTGTGGGAATATCTTTCTCTGTTTTAGGACTCAGTGTCCAGTATACTCTTATTCTCCTGAAGCATGTGTCATAAGACACCTGGCCAACCCCACTGCCATATCTGTCTTCTGCAAGAAGGGGACAAGGTCTGCAACCCAAGAGGGGTGAGTGCAGTCCAGTTGTCCAAGGGGGCCTACTGACCACGGGAGACCAGGTCTCACTACTGAAGCTAATCTTGCTGTGTTGTTCCTCTACGTACGTCAGCATCGTTCCCTCCAGTGCTTGACTGTGTTTATGTTTTTCTTGGCAACTCCAATGCCGAGACACGGTGGGGAGAAGTGCTCAGACTTCCACTTCTGATAACAGGCAACAGATGTCACTTGCTCGACGCAAGCCAAGTGCGCTTTACATTACGTTGTGTCACCACATCAAAATTCCTATTTATAAACCCCAGTGTGTGGTGGCAATGAGTTGGGCACTGTACAGAACAAGAATCAAGCCCTTCCAGATCCTTGGCTGTGTCCCAAATACCTAAGTAAGAAATGTAAGCAAACAATTGTTGCATTTGTGCCGTGGTAGATAATTCCGGTCCAAAGTGATTTTTAATCTTTCCAATTAATCTTCTCTATTGGGTAGATTCAATAAATAGTGTATACATCTGGAAACTCAAGTTGTTAGTCCACTTTGCAGTGATGGGAGCATTTCCAGTCATCTACTCCTTCTATGCTTGTGTTCCATGTGTGTCCATGAGTTGGTATTATGTGCAACTTGCAAAGGCCCTTGGGATGTAGATATGAAATATAAATAATTTGCTATCATTGTTATTTGAGTTTTTAAAAAACCATGGGCACTATACGCAATCCTTTCCAAATAAAAACTCATTTAATCCTCACAACATCTCTATGAAGTAGACACTGTTATTATCCTCATTGAAATTACAAGAAATTGAGACTTAATGAGGTTAAACAAATGGCCTTGGTTGATTAAATTATGGTACATGAGTGCACTGTGCACTGGTTAAAGGAATGAGACATTTTCATGTACTGACATAGAAAGATATGCAGGGTATAGTAACGGGAAAAAATAAGTTGAATAGGCATAATAACAAAAGATAAGATAAGACCATTTGAGAAAAATATTTTGTATATTATAATATTCATTAAAAAATACTGGAGAAATATATATTAAGATTTCAATTGTGGTTATCCAGGGCTGGTAGAACTTTTAGGTAGTGAACTTTTTACTTTAAGTATTAAATATTGCTGTAATTTTTTTTTCATTTTATGGGTGCTCCTTTTTTTTTAATGGGTGTTATTTTGTAGTCAGAAAAAAAAAAACCAGTTCAAATAAGTTGCCCACACAGCTAGTAAGTGGCATAGTGAAACTTAGGGAAGCCTGTTTCGCTGACTCTAAAACTTGAACTCTTAAGGTCATAATGCTGCATTGATAGACACCATTAAATTACAGCATCGATGCCCCATTTGTGTGAGTTGAGTCAACTTCCTCCTGAAAAGAACAAGAAGTTGGAGGTTAGTCCCTCTCCACTTTGATCAGTTGAGAGCAAGCAGGCTTGGGGACAGGGAAGTGCTGAAGTCTGCTAAAAATGTGGGCAGGTGTCTGAGTTCAGGGGATGGTCATAATCCGGGTTCTAGAACCACCCTGTGATCCTTGCATCTTCCCCTCTTCTTCCAAGCTGAGACCCAAGAAAAAAATTGAATGAAAGCAGGTCAGGGTCCTTTGGATCACTTAACCTAACACATCAACCTCAAGGAAGAGCTTTCTCCAGCTGAGGAGAAAATATAAATGCTACTGAAAATATATAGGTTAAACTTTCCATCTTCATTGTGTCTCCCCTAGGCCCTTTGTGGTAAACATCACTAAAACTAATGAGCAAAAAAATAAGTAAAACTAACTCCCCCTCATCCGGAGGGGTCCACTCTGCTGCAGATGCCTGTGGTACCCTTTCCAGGGAAATGGCTCTTCCAGCACGCTCTTCACAGAAGCTGGAAAACCTTTAGGCTGGACATTCTCAGGCCTCACTACCCAAAGTACAGCGCATGGGCCACATCACCGAGGACAGGGGGTGGAGAAAATCCTGACGTTTTTGTCCTTAACTACCCATTTTAATCAACAAAGTATTATTGGAACACGACCACACCCATTGGTGACTCGTGACCAGGCAGGTTTTGCAGTAGCTACCACAGCTGAGACCACGTGGTCTGCCATGCTGGAAATATTTGCTGTTTGGCCTTTTACAGTCCCATAGTCTTTCACTGACTATTCCCACAGGCCCTCCTTTCCTCTCTACACCTTTTAGTCCTTCCTGTTAAGAGCCCTGGGTGGGGCCTGGGGCCTGGCTGTGGGGTTGCCACAGTTTCTGTGGAGCCAGCCGGACAGGATGCTGAGATCCCAATGCGAACAGGAGGTGAAAGCAGCCACAGTGAGGGCTGCAGGGCTGGTGGGGGCAAGGAGACAGTGGGGTGCCTCTCTTCTCATCTCCAAGCATCTCTTGCTCCTGACCAAGAAAAAAAAAAATTGAGTTGAAGAGCTGGCTTTGCTTTTATTCTTTCTTTTTTTTTTTTTTTTAAGATTTGTCCATTTATTTGAGAGAGAGAGAGTATGAGCAGGGAGAGAGGGAGAGAGAGAGAATCTGAAGCAGACTCCCGCGCAGCAACCCAGCATGCAGAGCCCGACCAGGGGCTTGATCCCGGGACCCTGCAATCATGACGAGCTGAAATCAAGAGTCAGACCCTTAATGGACTGAGCCACCCAGGTGTCCGTGCATGCATTCTTTTTTGTTTTGTTTTGTTTTTTTAGTGGTCTTATTTATTTATTATTATTATGTTCAATTAGGCAGTATATAGTACATCATTAGTTTTTGATGCAGTGTTCAACGATTCTTTACTTGCATATAACACCCAGTGCTCATTACCACACATGCCCTCCTTACTACCCATCACCCAGTTATCCCATCCCCCCACCCCCACCTTCTGTAACCCTCAGTTTGGTTCCGGAGTTCAGAGTCTCTCATGGTTTGTCTCCTCTGATTTCTTCCCATTCAGTTGTCCCTCCCTTCCTCTGTGGTCCTCCATGCTATTCCTTATGTTCCACATATGAGTGAAACCATATGATTATTCTTTCTCTGCTTGACTTATTTCATTTAACATTATCTCTTGCAGTTCCGTCTCTGTTGATGAAAATGGTGGGCATTCATCCTTTCTGATGGCTGAGTAATTAATATTCCATTGTATATATGAACTACGCATGCATTCTTTATTTGATTCTGGGACTGTTAATTACCGTCTCCAAGGATCTTATCTGAACAATGGGAAGAATAACATCTACCCTGTAGGACTGTCCTGAGTTAAATAAGGAGGCACGGGAAATATCCCCTAGTACCTGGTCCACAGTAAATGCTTACGGAAGAGAGACTTCTTTTGTCCTGGGGATTCCGTCTCTACTTTTCCCCAGTGTTTTCCTTGGCATCTAGTCTCCCTCAAAGAATAGGATAGTTGAATATATTTATCCCAGGACCCTTACCCTCTCTTGCCAGCTTGACCCTTGGGTCATTCAAAAAGTGGGAAGCAAGGAGGGTTTGCAGAGCAGCAAGTGGTTGGTAGGTGAATAACAGGAAGGGCAATCGTTCCCCGAGGGCTCTTATGAATTCTCACGGCCACCCCAACAGTTAAAACAGTGAGGTTCTGAGGCTCTGCCAAGTAAGGAGCTTGCCTCAGACCCACAGCTGATCCCTGATTTTTTTTTAAAGATTTTATTACTTATTTATTTGACAGAGATAGAGACAGCCAGAGAGAGAGGGAACACAAGCAGGGGGAGTGGGAGAGGAAGAGGCAGGCTCATAGCAGAGGAGCCTGATGTGGGGCTCGATCCCAGAACGCCGGGATCACGCCCTGAGCCGAAGGCAGACGCTTAACTGCTGTGCCACCCAGGCGCCCCATGATCCCTGATTTTAATCCAGCCTGCCTCCAAAGCCCGCTGTTGTCAATGTATTTTGATGCTTCCTATGATGGGGAAATAAGTTAGAGAGGGGCTTAGATAAGAGGGGGTAAGCAAGGGAGAAAGTGGTAGGATCCTGGCATATGAATCTGGCCTTGATTTCAGAACTGACTGACCCTTGCCCGGTGGGCTGGCGGCTTTCCATAGGACCATCCCACAGAGCTACTGCTGTACCAATCCCAGCCTCACCCTCGCAGCCCTATAGCCAGAGCCAGGTTTCTCTCAATGTCCCTGGTTCTTCCTGGGCCTCGGAGGTTGGCCAGACCAGTCCCCACCCTGGCATGTCCAAGGACCAACTACCAGGACCCAGTCCTGTCCCTCCCCACCCACGCCTGGCAGTGATGCTCCCGACAGGGAACAACAAGGCAGAAAAGGGGAACAGAAGCAGGGTGTAAAGGGTAGATTTCACACGTCTGAACAGCCTTTCTGGCCCCAGGGGAGCTTCTGAGCCTCAGCTCAGCTAACTGGCATGGATCTGCCCTGGGAGGAAAATGGGAGGAAAGGGGCCAAACTCTTGCTGGGAGTCATAACTCTCCATTTAAAAGCCCTCAAGCACATTTTATATAAAGATCCACAGAAGAACTATTTTGAGGCTTTGTCTCCATTTCCTTTCAAAGAGAGGCTGTTTTGAGCACAGAAGTTGAAGCTACCCTGAAAGGCCAGCGATGCCATGAAGGGTCTCCTCTAGGGGGTGTCGCAGCCCCTGAACAAAATATTTGGGAAGAGCTGCTTGAGGTGAGCTTGGAGACTGAAGTAAAATTAACCCTCTCTCCCTTCCCCCACCATCCCTTCAACCTATGCAAAATCCTAGGAAGATGAAGGAACGACAACTCCCCGCCCTGCATTTATGGGTCAGGCTGGCAAGAGGAGAAAGAGGTAGGAGATGCCTAGAGAATGACTGAAGGAAGAACTGGAAGAACTTTGTGAAGTAGAGTCTTGTTAGTGATTCAGGCTCTGGGGTTTGACAGCTGTGGGTTCAAATCCTGGCGGTGCCACCTAGGAATTGTGCGACGTAAGCTTCCCGTTCTGCCTCCGTGAAATGGATGAGCTATCTTCTAGAACGCCTGGAGGGTTAGCTGAGATAATATACTTAAAAGAACACGTGCTAGCTGCGAGTATTTGGTATTATGACCACAGACATTAGGCCTGCTCTAGACCTGATACCACATGCAGTTATAGACAGAGCATTGAGGAAGAAGGCCCTGCACGAGGGCCCTAGCAGGAGCAGCTGGTCTTGACGTGTTAGCCCCTGGTGGTTTGGGGGGGCAGGGGGCTGGCTCAGTGCTCAGAACTGTCACATGGACAAAACTCGGAGAGGCTGAGACTTTTGCTTGCTTTCCCCATTCCCCAGCAAAATGTCCTTGATGACTGTTGACCACGTGTAAGTCAAAACTGAAGCTAATGGGTTAGGCCCCAAGGGCCACTTACACGTGAACTCCCTGGTGTTTTGTTTTATTTTGGGGGTGAAAATAAAGGGTTGGCCAATTATTAAAGAAACATAAGGTAGGGAAATAGTAAGTCAGGAAGAGTAAGTGGGGAAAGCAGTTGAAGACAAGGAGCATTCCCTCACTGAATCATACCCAGGAGGCGATAGGGTTTACAGGACCTGAGACCAAAAGAAGGTAGACCCACATGCCCCAATCAGGAGCGGCACCTCTACGGCCTCATGAAAGGTTATAAAGATGAGCAATAGTGAGATGGCCATGAAGGAGGATTGGGGAAATCAGACAAGACTCCCTCCCCATATCTACACATCCCTTCTCTCCTCTTGACCTCGTAAATGTCCCCCTTTCATTGTGTTTCTTTTTTTTTTTTAAGATTTTATTTATTTATTTGACAGAGAGAGAGACAGCCAGCAGAGAGGGAACACAAGCAGGGGGAGTGGGAGAGGAAGAAGCAGGCTCCTAGCGGAAGAGCCTGATGTGGGGCTCGATCCCACAATGCCCAGGATCACGCCCTGAGCCGAAGGCAGACGCTTAACCGCTGTGCCACCCAGGCGCCCCTTCATTGTGTTTCTTATCCAGTCTTCTAACTAATGGCTTTGATGTTACTTTGTAAATATTTTTCAAGTCTCATTAGGCAGCAAATCCTTCTCTCTGCCCTATGAGTGCGCATTGGGCTGACATTTCTCTGCGCCTTCAGAGCCCTCGTCTGTCCGCGTCGCCCCTGAGCTCAGAGAAGCAGCATCCGCCTGCAGCCAGCACCGGCCTGGCCTCCGCAGACTCAGGCCTGCAGGGCCGCCCTACACCAAGAGAAGGCAGACAGAAAGGAGCCTGCTAGGGTCCTTGGAGGGTTTCCTACCGAATCAGTGAACACATGGGCAGGCTAGAGATTCACGGGCCGTTGAAAGAAGAGCAACAGCAGGAAAAACAATCCCTACCATGTGTTTAAATAGCATTTTCTGTTCTGCACATTCTTGTCTAGTTTGCTTTCACACCTGTTTTCGAGGATGGCCATTAACAAAGCGCCAAGACTGGGGGGCTTGACACAGCAGAAGTGGATTCTCTCACAGTTCTGGAGGCCAGAAACCGGAAATGGAGGTGTCAGCAGGGCCGGGCTCCCTGTGAGTCTCTGCCTAGAACCCTCCCTTGCTTCTTCTTAGTTTGTGATGGCGGCCTGCCCTCCCGGGCCTTCCTCAGATGGTAGCCTCACCCGCCCCAGCCTCTCACTCTGTCATCACGTGGCCTTCCTCCCTGGGTGTATCTCTCTGTGTTTCTTCTTACAGAATCACCAGTTGTTGGATTTAGGGCCCACCCCCATCCAGGACGACCTCATCTTAACTAGTCGCATCCACAAAAGCCTTAGTTCCAAATAAGGTCAGATTCTGAAGTTCTAGATGGACATATATTTTGGGGGGGATGCAACAATATTAGATTACATACAGTACTACTCCCAGAGAGCTTGTCTTTCACTCTCCTCTTTTAGGCAGGTGTTCAGCTGTGATCATTCGCGTGTACTAACCATTCACCTCCCTTCCCCCCACCTTTGCCTCCAATGGCTCAGCGGTGGAAACTTCCTCCCCATTCTTGCAGGTCCTACTCAAATATACTTACCACAGATTGCATCTTTTACGTTAGGTTCCCCTAAAAGCAGACCCTGGAAGGAAGATCTGACTACAAGTAGTGTATTTGGAAAGCCATCCTGGGAGGTACCTGTAGGGGAGTGAGGAACAGGAAGGACAGGAAGTCAACACAGGGCTTCCTATTGATCAGGAAGTGTGGGCAACCGGGACTCACGTCCTCTGGGAACCTCTGGAAGACCGTGTAGAGAATTGTTCCACCTGAGGGGTGAGGGGGTTGAGGTGTCTACGGCCCGACTTCCACCTGTCCGTAGCTGCAGGCTGTTCCCGGGAGCACCGGCTCACGCACTTCAAGCCTGCCCTGTGCACAGGCTGAGAGTGCTCCTGAGACCAGAGAAAGCCCTAAGGCAGAGAGTCACAAGAGCTGCCAGGAAGGAGCCAGTGGCTTGTTCCAGAAGTGGGCCTGTCAAGGCGATGTGGACAGAGGCACTGACAGCCTGTGCTCCAACTGGGAAGACACCTTTTTCTTCCTGAAGCTTTCTAGGTTCCTATGTCCTAGTAGGTGCTTAATAAATATTTGTTGGATTGAATTGGTCTAGGTCATTTGAGTAAAGGCATAAAGAATCAAGAACATTCACTCAGTTACTAAGCATTTACCACATTCCACATACTGTGCTAGGCCTTGAGGATGCCCGCCGTGTGTCGTTTTGAGCTTGGTACAGAATTATTACCCTTAACAACCAACCGAGCCTGGCCCACAACCCTGAGGTTTTCCAGAAGACGTGACCTTGGCTGAATCAGCAAATACAAGCTCTCTCTGTCTCTGATGGTGAACATTCTCTGTAGCACCTGGGGATAAAGCTATCCTTCTATGCTCCTTCATTAAACTCTTATTCCTTCCAGTTCTCAGACTTACAGAGCAGAAAAGTCCCATCTGGACTGGGTCATCTGGACCAGCTGTGACACACAAGTCCCAAACATTTGCTGGCTACTGTCCCAGATTTCCACCAGTTCAGGAAGTGAACGTGGTGAATCTGAACCTCGCTGCTGGGTAGACACAAAAGAAAACGTTGGTACTTCTGATATTATGGCCTTATCCCTCCATCTTCCCTATACCCCAAATCATCCCTGACCTATGGGACTTAATGCTCTTTTTTTTAAATGTTTTTTTATTATATTATGTTAGTCACCATACATTACATCCCCGGTTTCCGATGTAAAGTTCGTTGATTCATTAGTTGCGTATAACACCCAGTGCACCATGCAATACGTGCCCTCCTTACTACCCATCACCGGTCTATCCCATTCCCCCACCCCCCTCCCCTCTGAAGCCCTCAGTCTGTTTCTTTTTAATGAGCTATGTCCCATTACAAAAACTCTCCCTCTCACCCCACTCCCTTCCTCAAGAACAAATTATTCTTTCAGGGTCTCAGTACGACAGTGTCTTTCTGCTGTCATTTTAGAGTGAGCCAAGCCCACAGTTCAGACAATTCCAGAAACACCCTTTCTCCCAACAGCAGAACAGTCGAGTGAGCAACATTCCCCAAGGGCAGGCTTGTCAGGGACCAGAACCGACTCAGGCATGGATCCTGCCTTATGTCAAACCCTGCTCTGTCCCTGCATACTGAGGAGCTCCCTGGCTCCCTGCCTCCCTCGTCCCTCGGTCCCTCGATGTGTGCTTTTAATATTCATTTCCTTCTCCCTCTCTTGATGTGAATTAAAAGAGCAGCTTGCCAGGCAAACAAGAGGAAGATAACAGATTGGTGCTGCCCATTAAAGCCCCAGCTCCATAGAGTCTGATAAGGGCTATGAGACTGGTTCTACTGCCAGTCGAGGGTGGGCCGTGGGGGGCACGATAATCGCAGTTCATCGGATCTGCTCTGAGCTCAAGGGATTCTGCAGATGGAAATGCGTGCTTCTTCCTGAAGCTTTACTGTCAGGTGGAACCCCAGAGCCTAGGCTTGTCTCTCTCATTTTCCTGACATAGAATCTTAGGGAATCTACTTTACCTTTCTGGGTTTCATGTTGTTTCTCCACCTAGAAATGGAGAAGAAGAAAAAAAAAAACCCCAAGACTAATAGCCTCCTAGAAGGGGTACGGCTAAATAAATGAATGAATCTGAGGGCATTTTGGAAGAATTCTCTTCTGTATTCTGTCTCTTTTCCATCAGCATTTAAACCTACTTAAACAATTTTTATCTTAAACAAATAAAGCCCTCCTCCAACCACAGGCCCCACTTTAGCTACCACCTATTTTTTTTTCCTCCCCTTTGAAGTCAAATGTCATGAAATGTTGTCTAAATCTAGCTTGGTTTCCTCACCTCCCACCCCCGCCCCTCGGCACCCTACAATCTGGCTTCCTCGCATTACTCCCCTGAGACTGTTCTCACTAGGACCCTGTTGCTAAATCCAGTGAATACGTTTTAATCAGATTAAGACTTTAATACATTAGGTATTATCTAATTTGACCTTTTTTTTCCCCCCGTCCATCTGGTGATTCCTTCCTGGAGTACTTCACTCTCTTTCCCTGGCATCCGAAATCACGGTGTCTGGGCTTCCCTCCTGTGTCTCCGCCAGCCCTCCCCGGGCAGCTTCCTCAGTGCCCGGGACAAGGCAGTGTGTCCCAGGCCCTGTCCTCACCACCGACTTCTCTGGGGATAACCTCGGTATGTCCAGTCTATACTCCAGCTCACTTCTGTCTCCAGAGCTTAAGACCCACGGGCCCAGCTGCACACTGGATGCCTCCCGTGTCCCTCAAACTCAGCATCATTTTCTCCCACTCCACGTTTTCCTTTCCTGTTCCGACTCGAGAACAGCAATGCTGTGACCCCTATTCCCCAGCCAGCAGCCTGGGCGTGGTTACGGATTTCCCTCTCCCTGACTCCTTATCAGTGCCCCCGGCCAGCCATGCCTCTTCCACTCTGTCACCTTCTTTCCCCCACCATGTGATCCAGACCCGCGGAAGGCCACCGCTCCCATTGATCTGCCCAAATGGCCTCCCTGCCTCAGCCTGACCATCTCCCAATCTGTTCTCCACAATGCTTCCAGAACCATCTTCCCAAAATGCGGATCTGATCGTGACACTCCCTCTCTTCAGATAATTCAATGACCCTTCATGGCCAGCAGGATAAGGTCCAAACTCAGAAGCATGATATGGAGGGGCTTCCTGTTCTCCTTCCTGCACCTCAACCCTGGGGTCTGTGCTCTGCACCTGCGGGTCCCCAAGAGTCCCGCACATGCCCGTGTGTGCACTCTCTCCTCCCAGCCACCGCGCTGTTCTTCCCTCTCCCAGGAGCCATCTTTAACTCTCGTCCTTATTTCCATGGTCTGGCAAACTACTCCCGGTCCTTCACCAGTCCGCATAGATAGATACCACCTTTTTGGGAAACCACAGTTATGTCTGAGTCCTTCCTGAATGCTCCTTCCTGAATGTCCTCATGGCATTGATCACGTGCATGGCATTGTAGCCCCCTATTTACTTGTGTGTCCCCAGCACTGAAAACTCACGGGGGGCACGACTGTGTTCTTGTCACCAGCACCTGGTCCGGTGCCTGGCAAGAAACAGGCCCTTAATAAACCCTTGCTCAAATAAAGAACATGCGGCATGCTGAGGAGAGATCACTGTCGTGCATAATGAGCAGGTAAAGACCCCACTTTTCCGATTTGGTTGAAAGAAAATGAAATAGTATTTCGAGCTAGACTCCTACCCTGGGAACACGAATGGAACAGTGACACAGGGAAATTCCAATTTCAGGCATGGATCACCTGCCAGGCCCAGGATGCTGCTGTAGGTGGTGCGGGAAATAAACACACGAGCAAGGCACGGGGTCCCACCCCAGCAGCGGGAGAAAGGTACCACGGGGAAGCTTTTATCAAGTGCTAGGACACGCCAGGCCGCTAGGACATGCCGGGGGCTTTGCCAATGCTACTTCTTAACAATCTTCACAACTACCCTATGAGGTAGGCATCTTCATTCTTTGTTTGCAGATGGGGAAACTGAGGCATGTAAAGGGTTTTGTTTGTGTGTGCTTGTTTTTGTTTTTTATTGACTGGCCCCAAATCACCGTCAATAAGACAGAATTTAAACCAGATGTCTCATTCCGTCCTCTTTGTGCTGCATAAAACTGGTTTTGATAAATATCTCATGAGGCAGGTGTGAGCGCTATAAGTCTTCTTTTTTTTTTATTTGAAAATCTTTTTTTTTAATTTTATTTTATTATATTATGTTAATCACCATACAGTACATCCCCAGATTCCGATGTAAAGTTTGATGCTTCATTAGTTGCGTATAACACCCAGTGCACCATGCAATACGTGCCCTCCTTACTACCCATCACCTAATAGCAGATCGGAAAGTCCCATGTGGGCCAGCCTTGAAGAAGGGGGTGTGAAGATGGGAGAAGGGCCATAACCTAAGCCTCAACAAGAGGCAGAGGAGCGAAGCCAAAGGCAGCCACAGCCTGGATAGGGTCCAGGAGCAAGGGAGAAGGTAGACCTCCTGAGCCAGTCGAATGCAGGTGCAAGCAGAGCAGGGGGGCAAGCTGACCGGGCACCAAGAGTTCCTGGGCTGTGAAGGAAAAACAGGAACGAGTGTCAGAGAGAAGCCACTCCAGGTGTCAGTTGCTGACTGATGACGGAGAACGGGCAGGACAAGCAAAAAGTAGCAGGGATATAGGCAGCAAGATGCTGTGTTGTGGTCCTTGCTGAAGGTCTGTGCTCCCGAGGGCCTGGTCTCTTCAGGGCCGGCACTAGGAGCCCGGCAAGTGATAGGAAGAGCATTCCAGCTAGAAGGAAGAGCATGAGCAAAGCATATTAGAACATGGAACAGGGGCGCCTGGTGGCTCAGTCGTTAAGCGTCTGCCTTCAGCTCAGGGCATGATCCCAGATTCTTGGGATCGAGCCCCACATCAGGCTCCTCTGCTGGGAGCCTGCTTCTTCCTCTCCCACTCGCCCTGCTTGTGTTCCCTCTCTCGCTGGCTGTCTCTCTCCATCAAATAAATAAAAATAAAAATCTAAAAAAAAAAAACATGGGACAGTTCATGGTTTGTTAACAGAAGTAGAAATGTTGGAGGTAGTGGGGTGCTCTAAGAGCTGTGAGAAGAAAGACCAGAGTTTCATGAGAGTTATTTTCTTAACGCCCCACCCGTGGTCATTTTTGTCATCAATGTCGTGGAAGGGTTGGTGAGCGTGTGGGACTGGCGACCAAGACTCGTGTTTGTCAAATTATCGATGACTCCTCCCCACTCTTTGTGGCCCCAACATTACCTTTTGGCACTGGCCTTACAAACACAGCCAGCCCTCCCACCTGGGGCCGGCTCCATACTTGGCAGGGCCCCCACACAAAATGACAACGCGGGGCCCCTTGTTCAAAACCCAGGGGACAAAAAGTGCTGTTAAAGGCCACTACAATATAAAATTTTTCCTTTCTTCCATTATCCCTCTTTTGACTCTATTTGATATTTAACGTCATTCTCAGAACATTTTAAAACGTTAACTCTTAGTCTGGATTTTCTGTTCTTCTTTTTATCGTTTAATGACAGTTTTAAATGAAGCTGTAAGAACACTTAATTCATATGTGGAATCATTGAAATGACCCCATTTGTATCTCCTCCCTCTTCATGCATATGTATTTCACTGCTACCAGAACAGCAGGAACACGGCACAAAATGAAATTAACAGTTTCATTTTACTTCTTGACAACATGCACTTTCTATCAGAGCTCTGCCTTCAGCTCACCAAGGAGCAAGAAGGGAAAAGGACCTGTGGGTTGTCCCATCCTTGCGTCTCCTTCTATGCCATCATTTTCAGTGGTTGGTGAATCCAGGGAAGCCACAGGAGTAAGAAAGGATATGATGGGCTTCCTTGGTCTGTTGCGTTTCTTAGAACGCCGCTGCTGTCTTTCCTCACCGGAAGCAAGTTCTGGTTCAAGTACTCAGTCACATAGGCTACACGCTCTCCTTCGACTCTCTGTGAGTCCCTTGGAACTCCCACGTATTGTGGTTCCATGGGGATTCTGTGCTCCTGGGACACCACAAATGCTAAATGCAAATGGGTAGGGGAGGAGCAGAGGCCGGTGCTCTTGTTGCACGTATCTTGGCTCACACACATGCCCTGTTGTCCATCAGCCTTTATGTACAAGCCACAAGTTGGAAGATCGGATTATTAAGAATTTCAAGATGGTGCAACAGAGCGTTACAGCAATCACAGGCCCTCTGACGGCACAGCCCTGTGTGACTGGGGCAGGCTGTGTGCCCATGAAGCCTGCCCTGCTCCCAGTGGTCACTCTGTGGCAGATACACAAAGCCAGCCCGGAACAACTAACTACCTGAGTCCGTCTGTCCCAGACTGCTCTCTCCTTGCTCCTGGGCCTTCTGTCTTCCTTGAGCATATCCTGGTTCTCAGTCTCTGGCTCTTTACCTTCAGTTTTCAGTCTGTGTTTCTTGCCGTTTAGGTTTGGGGGCTCATTCTAACACCCCTTTCTAGGAAGCCAGCTCCCTGCTTGACTCCTGGTTCCTAATTTGAGCATTTCCTTCAGTGTCAGAGAAGACGACCCCTCCTTCCACCTCTGCCCCACGGGACCCATCGGCTGTGCCAACCTCCCCTTCACCTTAGCTCTACCACCCCCCCGGTTGGGGGGGAGGACTGAGACATCAGTGTTCAGTATTCAGGAGAACACACCCACACACCCTGTTTGATTGTCTTTCCATCCCTGTCACTTTACTAAAACCACACTTTTAAAGATCGTATTGCAGATCCAACAATTGTTTACACCCTATTTCTGGGATGGCTTTGGGGTGACTGCTACTCTCGGCCACTCTTTTTCCTCTTAAAATCCTCTCCTTTGGCTTCCATTGCATTGAACTATTCTTGTTCTCCCATTTCTGTAAGCGCATTTTGTTGCGTATCTTCTCTCTTTTACTCCTAGCTGTAGGTTTCCCTCAAGACTCCAGCCTTCGCCATCAATTCCTGCCCACTTTCTTAATGCCCACCTTCTCTCAGCCCCTGGCTGGCAGCCCCCAGACCTGCATCTTCTAGTCTGACTCCCTCCCAAGCCTCAACCTCAAGCCCCTTTCCCTCTGTGGCTCTCAGTTCCCCAATCTGTGAGATGAGACTTTTGAACTGAATGGTCTCATGTCCTACCTCCAGTGTAAATAGTGCTTTCTCTCACCAACCGACTCCCCCCCCCACCCCATTACCCTAATTCTACTGAGACCTCCTCAAACAGGGGACACCAACATTCATGTCAGTTCACTTTTGTGGTTCTCACTCTCCAAGAAAATGGAGAGGGGGTGTCTTTTACGTTAGAATCTGGGACCACAACCTTTTATTTTGGGTCCTTGGTGAATTTTTTGCTCATTCAGCAATTCAGAATAAAGAACACCCAACAGTGAGAGGGAATCTCAAGTCAGCCACATACATCCCGTATGTGGCTCAATCCATTTTAACACATTTAATTGATAAGACTATGTCTATACAGCTGACCCTTGAATAACACAGATTTGAACTGCATGGGTCAACTTACATGTGGATTTTTTTCAGTATATACAGCACAGTACTATAAATGTATTTTCTTTTCCTTATGATTTTCTTTTTTTTAAAAGATTTTATTTATTTATTTGTCAGAGAGAGAAAGGAGAGTACAAGCAGGGGGAGTGGCAGAGGCAGAGGGAGAAGCAGGCTCCCTGCTGAGCAAGGAGCCGGATGTGGGGCTCCATCCCAGGACCCTGGGATCATGACCTGAGCCAAAGGCAGATGCTTAACCCACTGAGCCACCCAGGCACCCCTTCCTTATGATTTTCTTAAGAACATTTTCTTTTCTCTAGCTTACCTTATTGTAAAAATACAGTATAGAATACATATCACACACAAAGTATGTGTTAATTGGCTGTTTGTGTCACTAGTAAGGCTTCATGGGTCAACAGTAGGCTATTAGTTAAGTTTTGGGGGATCAAAAGTTATATGGGGGTCATCTACTGCACAGAGGGGGAGTCGGTGCCCCTAACCCCCATGTCGTTCAAGAGTCAACTGTACTTAACTTGGAAGAGGGTGACGAACCATGAGAGACTATGGACCCCGAGGAAAAAAACTTAGGAGTTCAGAAAGGAGGGGGGAGGGGTAACAGGGTGATGTGTATTAAGGAGGGCCCGTGCTGTGATGAGTGCTGGGTGTTATACATAACTAATGAATCACTGAACACTATATCAAAAACTCATGATGTACCATACAGTGGCTAACTGAACATAAATTAAAAAAAAAAAACCTCTCGGAGTCTAAGTTTTCTGTTAAATGGAAATCATGATATGATATGTAATCCCAGGATTGGGGGAATGATTAGGTTGGATAATATACGTAAAGGATTTAGTGCACAGTGCTTTTAAAGCCAAGCAGCTTAAGCCCTTCCTGTTACCCGTGCTCCCTGGGTTCTCCTGACCCCGGATGGAGTCTGTCCGCGTGGCTCTTAAGATGTTTCCCGTGGGTCCGCCTCATCTCTGCAGCCACACTGGAGGCCTTTTGAAGGTAGGCGCCATGATCCACGGTCTTCGCAATCCCGGTCAGGGCATACAGCAGGAACTCCACAAGTATTCATGTAGTCGAAAGAAGGCTGAGGTTGTGGCATGGCTGTGTTGGGGTGGGAGGGGTGCCTGGGCAGCTTCCCCCTTGGGCAGTGTTTTTCTGAGGCTGATGTTGGGTAAGTTTTCACTTCCTGACTACTTGTCGACCAGCCCAGGTGGCAGAGGGGGCAGAGGCGTAGGATTGGGCTGTGAGGTAGGGAACATGAGCCTGGGGGGAAAGCATCGGTTCTACATGTCCATTGTCCTCTGTCTGGTTTCCAGTCCCTCCTCGGACTGGGAGTTCCCCAAAGGAGCAGCATCTCTTTCTCCTCCTTCCTCTCAGTCCCTCACCAACACCCAGGCAGCACACTAACAGGCCATGCATTGTTCGGGGAGGAAAGCCTGCGCCATTTAACACGGTACATAACTAGCAGGATCCCTGAGGTCACAGGAGGCCTTCATATTCGCGACCCACATGCCTCTCTTCCAGAAGGCTGCGTGGCAGGGTGGAAAGAGTGCAGGTTGCTGCTCAGGGCGGTGGTTTAAGCCACACCCTCACTGGCTGGCTGCCCTCACGTCTGTTTCTGCGTAGTGATGTGCCAGGGCACAGTTTAGGAGAGAAGGTCCAGTCAGGAAAGTACATCCATGCCCGAGAGCTCTGTAAAAGGAACTTAAAAAGGGGGAGTCAGTATTACAGGGTGTAGGAGAGCTCAAAGAACAAACAGGAGTGTGTAGTCGCCCCAAGTTAGCAACTATAGGAAGCTTCTTTCAACCCTAGGCTGGAGACAGAGAGAGGCCATGATGTCACCTTCTCGAAGGGGCGGGACCACCCTGTGGGAGCTGGAACTAAGGCAGGGGTTGCCTTTGTAGGCTGGGGTCACAGAAGAGATACAGAGCCTCTTTGAAGAGCTGCTCAGAACAGCAACCGGGGTGAAGCACTTGGCCTTCCAGAACAGAACGTCTTGGCCTCCGACCTCCTGCCAGGCCTCTCATTCGTTCAGAAGCCAGAGGATGAGGGAGCCTGGGAAATATCATTTTCGGGGGTTGGCCCCTGTGGTACAGAGCAGAGCCAGGGGAAAGGCATTGAAAGACAAGTAGCAACGACTAGTATGGGGAAGTTGCTAGACCACCCCCTTATTTCCACCAGCCCCCACAAGCCACCCCAATGAACAGTCCAGATTTTTTTAAAAAATGCTTTCTGTGCAATTTCATCATTAAAACAGTCTGCTAGCCCCTTCTTCCAGTCCAAGTGTCACCCTTAGCTCCTCCGTAGAACTTCTAACCCTGGTGCCTTCCGTGCCACCTCCAGCCTCACTCTACCGGCTTCGAGAGTCAGCAGGGTGAGGATGCCTCAGGACTGTGATCTCACCTCTGCAGACCTCTTCTGGCTCAGCCAGCACAGCCTGGCTCCGACAAAGAACTCATTCAGAACTCAGTTGCCATGCAGACCTGGGCTTGGCCAGTCAATTGCGTTTCATCTGATGCTCGCAGGTGACAGAAGCAGGAGGTTTTCAATTATGAGCGGACCGAGTGCAAGGTTGGGACAGCCGCCAGGAAGTGACAAGCAGTAGGCCCGCTCTTTCCAAGCTGGGGCACATCCCAGCTGCGGTGATGAATGCACTCGACCTCCTTTGCTTGGCACCAACCTGTGAGTCCTTGATAAAGAGCTCACCAAACATTGTGCTAATATGAACAAGGATAAACGGGATAGGGTTTCAGCTGCATTTGCAACACGCTGCCTGGGAGTCATCAGAGCAGGCAAGGTGAGAAGACGGGCCCTGAAGGACAGCAGTGCCCTATGTGTCCTTCCTGCTGTCTCCAAGGACTTTTCCAGCTCATCCACTTCATTTCCTGAAAGTAATCAGCTCTGGTCATATCTCAGCAAAAGGCATTCCTCAGGGAAGCAATGGCAGGGAGCGAGCAGTCTGGTGAACTGACTCCTCTCAAGCCCAGAGCGGACACCAGAGGGCGACATGGATGGACCACAGACTGTGGTGGCCTTGAAAGCCATTTGGGGAAGTTGGGTGTGTTTCTGAAAACAGAGGAGCCACCAGGTGCTTGGAAGGGCGGGGGGTGGGGGGGTTGTCACATGATAAATGTAGTTATTTCCAGAAGAGAAATCCAGTGGCCCTGTGCTCCTGGGTGGACTCTAGGAGCTAGAGGTGGAGACGGCAAAGAAAGCCATTTCAGAAATCTGGCCACGTGGCGAGGGAGCATGGCCAGGATACGGACAGCAGGTGTGAGAAGAAAACAGTGGGAGACAGACGTTTAGGAACCATGGCAGTTTCGAAGATACCAGAAATGTTTTGAGGTCCATAACTATATTGACTAACAGAAATAGGAGAGAATCTGGTTCATTCTTCACATTGGGTGCCAGACCTGCTCGGTTTAGATCGGCAGTGATATCTAAGTAGACGTTCACACCAGGGGTTGGACTCTCAGGTGAGAGGACAGAACTAAAGAAAAAGATTTCCCAGTCTTAGAAGGGCAGCTGACAGTTTGAGCTTCTTAATGAAGGCATAATAGGGGAAAAAAAATTAACCTGATCTGGTCTTCAGCAAGAAGAACAGGAGCTATCCCCCTGTTCTTTGGTTTCTAAGCTGATAAATTCAAGCTATAAGAAGTCTCTTGATATCACTTTTTTAACCCTCTAATCCCTCCCTTTTTGCTATTCACCTTGAGATGTGAGCTATACCATCACTTAAGATTAGCAGGCTCGCTTAAGGGGGAGGCCTTGGCAGAATGAGATGCTCCTTTGGGGCCTCCCAGCATTAAAAAGGGAATTCTTCTTGATGCAGTCTGCCTACGTGGCCAGGTAAGTGGAGGCAGGGCAAAGCCAGCTTCCCAAGAAGACTCAGAGGAGAGCAGATGCCCATGACGGTGACTTGGTTTCGTGTCATTCCCTCTTATGCAAGAGGGAGATGCCGTCCAGATGTCATCAGCCACCAGGCAACACCCTGCTTTCTCCCCTTCCCCGGCTGACATATTGTAAGTCACTGATCACATCTCTGAGTACTCAGAGATTTCAAGAACAAGAGGAAGAGGATTTTAATCTTATGGCAAAAGAAGAAACCAAACAGATTAAACCCCAAATCCCTCTAGAGGGAACAGCATGTTAAGGAGCTGAAACAGCACTTGAGACTCAAGGAAACCCTTGTGCTCAGTTCGCAGAAAGGATCCGCTCAAGAGAATTGGTTTGCTGCTTCTCTTCTCGGTGGTTTGTGGACTTATCACTGAGTGGGTTGAGTGTGTGGGAATGGGCAGCTTTGCTGGGATTTTGTGAGAGAAAGGAGACCAGTGCTGAGCAATCTGGAAGCACCCTTGCACGGCTTGGCTTCTCCCAGAGTTTTTGTAAAACACTCTTCCCTTCCGCTCCCCTTTTCTGATGGGCCGACTCCTCCTACTTGTCATTCAGCAACCTCCCTGGACCAGAGTGCTTCAGTTCAAATCAAGCTCCCCTTGTTTATGAGTCTGACTCCCAACCAGACTCTGAGCCCCTAGAAGGCACTATGTCCTGTTCTTCTTTGAGTCCCCTGGAGCCAGCACAGTGCCTGGCACGTCTGGGTTTCTCAATAAACATCTCGTGACTGAGTAACTAGGAAGCTAAGAGCCTCAGCTCTGGAATCAACCTGCCTGGATTTGAATCCTGATCCCACGATGTATCGACTGTGTGACATTGGGCAAGTTTCATAACCTCTCTGTGCCTCAGTTTCTGCATCTGTAAGCTGGGATAATAATAGCACTTATCTCCCAGGGTGGACGAGAGGGTGAAATGAGTTCCTGTATGGATGATGTTGAGAACCCTAACTGGCACGGGGAAGGTGCTCAATGAAAGTTCGGCATTCTTACTTTTAGCCACTTGCACTGGCACCTCAGACAGATTATTAGCTGTCCTTTTTCAAAGAGATGCACATTAAGCATAATAGGTTTGTTAATAATTTCTCTCCAGCGCTGTGGTTTGTGGTAAATTTGTCGTTAGATGAATTAATGATCACACAAACAAATTATAATTTTGGATTTCCTGCAGTAATTTGGCCCAGACAGAAGATGAACTCTGGAGAGCCAAATTGGCTCATTTATCTCTGCTCTAGGAAGGCCCCACAGTAAAGGGAATCATTCACCAGGAAGCGCCATCAACAAGGGAGTTTGCTTTCCAGCAACAGTGATTGGGCTGGTTTTCTTTTTTTTCTTTTTTTCTTTTTTATTATTATTATTATTATTATTATTATTTTTTATGGTACGTCAGTCACCATACAGTACTTCATTAGTTTCTGAGGTAGTGCTCCAGGATTCATTGTTTGCTTATAACACCCAGAGCTCCATGCAATCTGTGCCCTCCTTAATACCATCACTGGGCTAGCCCGTCCCCCCACCCCTCCCCTCTAAAACCCTCAGTTTGTTTCCCAGAGTCCTTAGTCACTCATGGTTCATCTCCCCCTCTATTTACCCTCCCCCTTCATTTTTCCGTTCCTTCTCCTAACGATCTCCCTGCCATTCCTTATGTTCCACAAATCAGCAAAACCATATAATTGTCTTTCTCTGCTTAACTTATTTCACTTAGCATTATCTCCTCCAGTCCTGTCCATGTTGCTGCAAATGTTGGGTAATCGTTCTTTCTAATGGCTGAGTAATATTCCATTGTATATATGGACCACATCTTCTTTATCCATTCATCTGTTGAAGGGCATCTCGGCTCCTTCCACAATTTAGCTATTGTGGACAATGCAGCTATGAACATTGGGGTGCATATGCCCCTTCTCTTCACTACGTCTGTATCTTTGGGGTAAATACCCAGTAGTGCAATGGCTGGATCATAGGGTAGCTCTATTTTTAATTTTTTAAGGGACCTCCACACTGTTTTCCAGAGTGGCTATACCAACTTGCATTCCTAACAACAGTGTAAGAGGGATCCCCTTTCTCCACATCCTCTCCAACATTTGTTGTTTCTTGCCTTGTGAATTATTGCCATTCTAACTGGTGTAAGGTGGTATCTCGATGTGGTTTTGATATGAATTTCCCTGATGGCTAGGGATGTTGAAACATTTTTTCATGTGTCTGTTAGCCATTCATATGTCTTCATTGGAAAAGTGTCTGTTCATATCTTCTGCCCATTTTTTATTTGATTATTTGTTTCTTAGGTATTGAGTTTGAGGAGTTCTTTATAGATCTTGGATACCAGCCTTTTATCTGTAGCGTCATTTGCAAATATCTTCTTCCGTTCCGTGGGTTGCCTCTTTGTTTTATTGACTGTTTCCTTTGCTGTGCAGAAGCTTTGTATCTTGATGTGAGACAGGAATCCATCGAAATCATAGAGGAGAACATAGGCTGTAACCTCTTCGACATCGGCCACAGCAACTTCTTTCATGACAGTCTCCCAAGGCAAGGGAAACAAAAGCAAAAATGAACCTTTGGGCTGTTTTTCAACCTCGGCTTCAGGTGATGCGATGTTTTGTCTCAGGTTGATGAAGAGAAGGAAGTGGTAGAAACTAGTGTAGGAAGTGGCAGAAAGCGACCATTGTGGGAGGTGCGGGAAGTAAGTGCCCGCTAGAACGCAGAGGTGAGCCACCAGCTCTAGTTCGTGGCCAGGCTACCATCTCCTGCAGCCTTCAGTTCTGGCAGTTTGGAGGGAAGGTTGCAAGGAAAGCTCTGTTACCCCAGAACAAGACGACCTGACTCATGGCCCATGCCAGGTTGCCGGCTGTGCACATTCATACGAGCATCTCTAGGTCAGGGACCAAGACTTCATGTTCTCTGTTGTCTTCTGTTGAAATAATGAGAACAGCTCATTTATGGAATATTTAGGACATGCCAAACTTATGCTAAGCACTGAGCATCAATTGCCTCATTTTCTCCACACAAAAAACTAGGAGGGAGATTCCAAGCCCTGTTTTACAAAGGAGACAACTGAATCATAGCCACTTGCCCTTGGAACATGGCTAATTAGGCTTTCAAACTAGAGAATGTGACCCTCGGAATTGCGTGTTTAAACACCACACTTGCTGCTTTGTGTAGGACATACTATGTGAGCATAAGCTGCTTAAAAATTGCTTTGTTTGGTGAATGAATGAATGAATGAATGAGGCTACTGTAGGACAGAATCTAGAATTCATCCTTAGAATCTCTCCTCGTGGGGCTCTGGACTCCATGAATCAATACCTATAGTGACATGTCTCTGCCTTTTCCAGACCTTCTTTAAGATGATTAAAACCATACTTTGGCTTCGTGTGTCCTTGGACGGTGGACCCATCCTGAATCCACCCCTGGCTGGGGTCATTAGCATGAGGGTAGTGACCCCAGAAAGCCAGGTAACACCTGCCAGCCTGTCACCTGAAATTTAATGGTGACACAAGTTTTAGACTTGCAAATTCATCTAGAGTCCTTCACATTGCAGGCTTCTAGATCTCCCCTCTCGTTTCTCATTTGCCACCATTTTCGAGAAAGCCACAGAACCCTTCACCTGCTCTGAGAAGCTATGTTTCTCCTTTGCTTGCTGCGAACAAGAACAATGACTTTCAAGTTATTTCAAGTTGAACTTCAAAGACATAATCATCGACAGAGTCTGAGAGGGCCAAGTAGAAAGTAGGTCGTTAGGACCCAGAAGCCCTGGCTAGAATTGGCTGCTCTGACTGATAACCTGACAACAGCAAAAGCCATAGGATTCTTGATAAAAAATGAAGACTCATCCCAGCTCCCCTGCCTCCTGCATCATTAGCAGCTGTGCCAGGGATGTCCCGCTCCCCTCCCCCAGCCCACAGTAAACAAGCATTCAGTCTACCCACCATGTTGGGGAGGGGCGGGCAAGCCCCTCTTCTGCGCAGGGAAATTCACTAGCTGGAGAATCACAGCCTTGTATCAGCCTGTCTTCCAGGGCTGCACAGATTGGTTCCTGATTACATTCCAGCAGTTGGACACAATCTCTTTCCTCAGCACTGAAAATGATTTGGGGGGAAATAAACAATAGGATTTGCCCTGTTAATATCCCCTGGGGCCTGCAGGGTGTGGGTCGCATACTAACCACCAACAAAAGCTCCTCTGCCCAAAATCAGCACGTGAACTTGGGCTCTGAAGGGTAAGAAGGAAAACAGCGATCAACCTAAGTATATGCTTGTGAAACTCACGAGCTTATACTTATGTAAAATGTGTCAAATTTTTCACATTAAATATGAGCAGTCTGTTGTAGGTCAATTATATTTCAATAAAGGTAAAAAATGAAAGAGGAAAAAATAATAATAAAGGATAAGAAGGAGCTGTTCTCAGAAAGAGAAGCCCCTTGGCGAACAGCCACCTCCTTGACCTCCTTCCTCCATTTTGATTTCTGAAACTGGCCAGAGAGAAGGAGCTGGTCCTGCCAGCTGGGAGCCCTCAGCCTCAGACTGGGTTATGAGTCAACAGCTCAGTGCCACAGAGGAAGTATTTCCAGGCTCTTGAAAAGCTTAGTCGTATTAAGATTGGCTGTTTATTAAATACCTACTATAAATCAGGCACTGTGTTAAGTCCTTCACAAATATTATTGAATTTTAAAGTTCAAGGAATTACAAAAGAAATCCATGCTCAGTATTTTTAAAGTAATATAGGTGAGCAAAATGAAAAAATAAAGACCCAGGAATCCCATCTCCCAAAGATAATCACCCTTGACATTTTGGCATGGATACCAAACAACAATCCTGTGAGGTGTAGATATGATTTTGCATTTTGTAGTTGAGAAATTCAGGCCTAGAGAGTCGGGTATCTGGATAAAAGCCATTGCACTGGCAGAGTCAGGATTTGAACTCTGGTTCCGCCATTGGATAAATCTTTATTGAGAACAAAAGCACTGTACTGAGAGACGGGATTGTCTAAGGAGCAGGATAAAGTTTTTGATGCCATGAAGCTTCAATCCAGTGGGAGAGCCAATCACACATAAATAAGCGCTGAAAAGGGCAAGTGCCATGAAGAAAATAAAAATAAGGCATTTTCAATTAAAAAATAATATTCCATTTACATTAATTTTTACATATGTATATATAATTTTTTCATAAAACATTTTTAAAAATTTAAATGCAATTAAATCAGGTGGGTAGCATTTCTCATATATATATTTTTTAATTTTTAAAAATTCCTTAAATTTAAATTCAATCAGTTAACATATAACGTATTATTAGTTTCAGAGGAAGAGGTCAGTGATTCATCAGTCTTATATAACACCCAGTGCTCATTCCATCACATGCCCTCCTGAATGTCCATCACCCAATTACCCTATCCCTTTTCCCCTCTCCCCTCCAGCAACCCTCAGTTTATCTCCTATGATTAAGAGTCTTTTATGTTTTGTCTCCCTCTCTGATCTGATTTCATCTTGCTTTATTTTTTCCTCCCTTCCCCTATGATCCTCTGTTTTGCTCCTTAAATTCCACATCTGAGTGAGATCATATGATCAAGTCAGAAGCTGGAATCAATGGCACAGTTTATCCCAAGGGTACAGAAAACATTAATACCTTTCGCATAATGAGTCGCTAATGTGTTCCAGGCTCTGTTCTAAGTTCTTGCCAGATGCTAACTCATTAAATCCTCATGACCATCCTATGAAGAAGGTGTCATCATTAATCCCATTTTACAGACAAGTCCAGTCAAACCTACTCAAGGCCACAGGGCTGGTAAGTGGCTGAGCTGAGCCTTCAACCCTAGCAGGCTGACTTGGAGACCATGGCTGTTAGCCACCTCCCTGACCTGCTTTTGAAAGAGGTCTGCTAATCCCACCAACAGACTAGGGAGCTGCCAGGTGGTAGAGGAGCATGCCCCCAGCACCGGTAGCAAGGGCCTTCCATTAGTTCCTAACGAGAATGGTTTTTGCATTAGAAAAAAAAAAAAAAGGTACAGACGGCCCTTCTTTCAGGGCTGGATTTCACATAAATCCCCTGTGTGCAACCACAGCTCACCCCATCATTTCCACACCCAGCTTCAGGAAGGAGCAGGGGGAGAACTGGAGCCTGGCGGCATACGAGGCTTTAAGGCTGTTTATCACCAACCGAGACAGCTGGTCAACTTGGATTTAAAAACCAAAACCAAAAAAGCTTCCAAACTGATCGATCCATGATTGTCGATGATGAAAATGCTGACCTAACACATCACTTGGGGTCAAAGAGCTTACTCATCAGAAAGAGAGGCAGTGTATTCGCCTCTCTCTGATGGAGATGACATTTCTGTCTATCAACAGGTAAGGATTGCAAGTGAAAGTAAAAATCTTAGAGACTAATAAGAAATACCTTTGAAAAACATACGTTTTGGAATAAGTGTGCTTAGCAACAGGCATTTTCCTGTTTAGGTTTTGCCTTAGCTGCTGATGAAAGTCTCCCTATCAATGACGTATTAGATTTCTAGTCATTAAAAAACATACATTGAATGTGTATGTATTATGATTCAGAGGCCATATGGGGACATTTAATATTTAATTCTTACCATCTCGAAACTCATACTCTAACCACGACAATAAACCATATACATTCATCTATACGACTCAAGGGATTTTGATTCATGCTATAAATAATAAAAAAAAGGCCAAGGAGGGACTTATCACACCGGTTTGGGCTGGTCAGGCCAAGCTTCTCAGAAGAAATGGCATTCCATTTGGACCTAACAGGATGCCTGGGACCTACATAAGAGAGAGGAAAAAGAGAGACTTCCAAGTTGCAAAAACAAGCGATGTTCATGGGATGATGGCAGAATGACCTGACCAGAGAAAGAAGTGGGTTGCTGTGGGCTAAATTGTGCTCCTTCAAAATTTCTGTGTTGAAGCCCTAACCCCTAACCCCTCGAAATGTGACTGCATCTGGAAATAGGGCTTTAAAAGAGATGCTTAAGTTAAAATGAGGCTATGAGTGTGGACCCTAATCCAATCTGACTAGTGTCCTTATGAAAAAGGGAAATACGGACATACAAAGAGGTACCAGGAATGTGCAGGTACAGAGGAAAGACCATGAGAGCGCACAGAAGAAGGTGGCCATCTGCAAAGCCAAGGAGGGGGGCCTCAGGAGAAACCCAACCTGCTCACATTTGGATCGCAGATTTCTAGCCTCCAGAGCTGTGAGCAAATAAACTACTGTCTAAGGGCTCATTTGGTGGTCTTTTGTTATGGCAGGACAAACAAACACATACAGGGACATAAGGGGGCAGAGGGAAGAAACGCTAAATTTGCCGGTTTGGGTAAGATTGGGGGCCATTGGGCTTTGCTCTTCACCCCCACTAGATAAATGTTCCATTCGTGCATGCTGCTGAACTCAAAACGGCAAGTCAGGACATGGGAGTGGATCAAATTAATAATAAGCTGGCAATTATTCAGCTGACTGCCCAGACCCTGGCACGTGGGAGTAGCTCTGCAAATGTTTACTGAAATAATGAATAAATGCGTAAAGTAAGCTCCAGTCAAAATTGCAGATGGCGGGTGATATGAGATTCACTCTCTTATCCCTTTACCTTCCTTTAATTTTGTCACACGTCTTAGAATTACTTCATTTTAGTAAATGTGTATTTTGTGTGTGTGTTTGTCTTTCCCTACTAGATGACACCCTCCATGAGGATGGGCCTGGCCTTTGTGTTTCTCATGCGGCACTTAGGACCATGACTAGCACACAGGGAACCCTCAGTAAATGTAGGTTAACAGAATGGAATGGAATGGAATGGAATTATTTAAACACATCATCTCATTTGCTCTTCACAGCAATTTCACCAGGTAGACAGAGAAGGACTTAGCATAAGGTCCATTTTACAGATGTTACAACTAAGTTTCAAAGGGTTACGTGCACTAAAGTGCATGTCGGTACAATGGACCTCAAGCTTAGTTCTTCTAAGAACTTATCTAATCCTCTTTACTACACCATGCTGTCTTCCTAACAGCTCTACTGAGTTATTATTTAATAATCCCACTGTGAATCAATAAAAGAAATAGCTCAATAAAGAATGTCGCCATGTTACCTGCTGAATTGCTAGTGAGAACATTATATACTAATGATCAGAATCCTTTATATTAGGAACCCAAGGGAATTGAGTACCAAGAACAATTCTGAGTCTCCTGAAAATTGCTATTTCCTCTTATCAGACAGAACCTTATAAATTATGGGATTTCACTTCTTGTCTTGGCTGTCAGGAAGTACAGAAATGGAATTAGTGCTTAATTATAGTAATAATCTAATTTCTGGTCCAATTATAATCCTCTGCTTCTATACGTGATTCCTGGTCTTTATTTTTATTTTTACCAATCATGTATATGGATGCACAGTTTTGATTATTAGCTGTAGCAAATCCTTTTTAAAAGTAGCTATGGTGGGGGGGGCGCCTGGGAGATGCAATCAGTTAAGTGTCCAACTCTTGGTTTTGGCTCAGGTCATGATCCGGGGGTCATATGATCAAGGCCTTGTTTTATTTTTCTCCCACTCACGTTTTGCTAACATACTCTTTGTTTTCACTTATTTATAGTTTATACTATTTCTTACAACGTATACTCCCCGAAAGCAGGCATTTTTGTCCATCTTGTCCTTTGCCACATCCCAATCAACTAGACCAATGTGTGATGTATAATAGGTGCCCAATAAGTACTTTCTGGAATAATGAGCTGGCACGGGAGGAGGAAGCATGTTTCGCTACAGACCTACCATATTTTGCAAACCTACAAAATGCACAAAACTAAAATATTCGCTGTGATTATTAAACTGTTTTTTCCAGAGTCCTTCCTTCCGTCCACATACTAACTCTATCAGGTAAATTGAGTTAACATTTGACTGGTTGCACATGATAGAATGTGATTGTCTATGCGATTTAGGTCAGTGAATTTTTCAGATGTACAGGGCATCTGAGCTGGTCAGGCTGTAGCTCTAACACTTGCCACTACACATAGCTCCTTGCTCCCCAACAACCCTTCTTGAGTTGAGATCTGAGATCTTTTTCTTTTTCCTTTTCCAATTCCCTGTGACTTACTTATTCCATAACCGGAATGGAATCTTTTTCATTTATCAATGTCAATGCCAACTTTGGTTTTGCACTTCGGGAAGGTGGAATAACCGGGTTTGGAGGGATGGGATTTAGGGGTAAAGGAGGGGAAAGAAGAGGACTGTGACAGAGGCAAGGACCCAGTCTCTGTGTTCATTAGTGTGGATCGCTTTGTTGAATTGCTCATGTGGCCCTTGGTCTGAGTCTGAATACATAGAGCTGGAAAGCTGACCTGAAGTCAGAATTTTTTCTTGGGGGCTTTTTGAGATTCTGAACAACAGATTCTGCCCACCTTTACCTAGAGGCCTGGCGTCTTTGGAAACTCCAAGAGGCAGCACCCTGGGATGGAAGCTGATCTAAGAGGGAGCAGTTCAGGAGTGATGCTTCTCCACGGGGATCCTGCATGAGTGAAGGGTACCTCACCGTCTGTGGGTTGGGGGCACACATGAAACGCCCCACTTGGAAAGTCCTGGAAATAATGGGGGGCACTTTGAAGGAAACAGAGCATGCAGCCTGTCAGCATCCAAGGGCTGGTGAGGCTAGTTGGCGTTTATATGGTATCACTGAATCTAGATTTGGAAAGAGCTTTAGAACCCTCTCAACTAGTTATTCTACCCGTTTTCCTGCAAGAACAAAACATATGAGTTCAGCATAATTTAGTCTCTTTTTCTCCCATGTGTGTGTCTTTCAATTTATCCAGATTGTTGTAAATCCATCTCATCCCCCTCCCCATCCCTAGCGACACTGAGAATTGTCTTATTTCGAACTTTCTGGCTCTTTCTGGAGGTGAGAGCTTTTGTTCCTCTCCACATAGTGTGTGCCTCAGCTGCTGACACTCTTGCTAAGTATCTTGTTGCAGTTTTAATTGTTTGTCTTGGTATGGGGCGGCTCTCCTTCCCCTTAAGAAGAAAAAAAGCATTCATTTAATTTCTAACCCAATTAAACCATGAGCTCATGAGCTCATGAGCTCATGCTCTGTGGGCCAGAGCGATGGGCTCTGGAGTCATGAGGAGAATAGAAATTGCCAACATTAACATGATTCCCTCTTCCCCCATCTGGGAATGACTAACACAGGGTGAGATTATGTTTGTGCTCCGGTAACTTTTTTCAATTAATTAATCAGCAGGTACAAGTCCAAAAAACAGTCTTCTGAAAATGTGGAGGACTCGCTGGCATTCTTGGGAACACCAGGGCAATCACTCAGATTCAGAGGAACTCTTGACGTATAGCCTAGCGATTCTAGTGCTGACCCTTCCCAATTCCTTGACTTCGGAGGGATTTAACTCAGCTTCAAAGAGTGACACGAATGATAAATTGGCCTCGAGTCAGAAGATCCGAGTAGAAGGTTATACCTGCTTTGCTCCTGGTGGAAATAAAAGGAGAACTCTCAGTCTCAGGTTTGGGCAGCAAAAGCAAGGGGCTAATGAGGCACCTATGAGTGGCAGAGGAGCACTGAGCCGGGAGCCAAGAAATGGGGGGCTACTGAGGTGTTTGCCAGCTGTAAGTACTTGAGTCAGTCTCTCAAGTCTATGGTCTTCAGTTTCCTTTTCTGTGAAACAAAATGACCATGCCAGAGGATCTCAAAGATCCCAGTGGCCTAGACTCTGAGTGTGAATATCAGTGAATGGTACTTAGGCACTTGCTGGCGTTTGTGTCTTTCTCTTTCTCCAGTCTGCCTCCCCTACTGCTTTCTGTCATGCTGGGCATGAGCATTCAGAAAATGGTTCTTTGAGTTCATCACTGAAGCAGCTTATCTTGAGTCCAAGAGATCTGAGAACTGGCCAGGGTTCTGACCAAGATTAGCGATGGGGAAACAGATATGCGATGTGGTGCACGAAAGAGAGCTGGGTGGTCTGGGAGAGTGAGGCAAGAGAAGTGCAGTCATCTGGAATCAGTGGAAGGGGCAAAAATGATAAGAAATAAAGAAAAAAACAATAACCTAACCTCCAATAGGAGGGCAAAATAGGATAGGATGCCCAAATTTCCCCAGCCACAAGAATCAGAGCCCGGAAGATATACCAATGGACTAAAGAGAGGGAATGAGCCCTGAAAGGAGTTGTTTAATGCTGCAAACCTGTGACCAGATCCTTGTATAATGTGAAGGCTCATTTGTGTCTTCCCACAACTGATTGTAGGGGTTTCTTGAATCTCTCTCTCTCCCTTTCCTCCCCTTGCCACCCCCCTCACATGCATTCACACCGTAAGGTGTGTCCTTGAACTCGCTGCATGCTGTTTTTACAGTGGATAGTGCAGGAAGGCTATGCTGACAGAGAAGAGAAAAGGTGAGGGTATATTGTTTAATGGTGACCTCTCCCCCACGTCTTACATTGGGTATTGGGAATAAAAAAGCAAGGCAATGGTAGAACATATTGTAGAAATTCAACATCTATTTGAATAATGAAAGAGGGAATTCATGAATGAATTAATTTAATTAATAGGGGAATTAAAAACTCATCTATTTGTGGGGATTTGTTCTATCCTATGGAGGAGCAAGTACCCTGTTCTCTAGCAGCATATTTTACTATTTTTTTCCCCCGAGACATCTCTAAATTCATTTCTCTATGAATAAGTCACGTAAGTGCATCTCAGACATTTACACCATCTACTTCGGGCCTTGTAAGGAAAACGAAGGCTTGGAAAAGTACTGTCTAAAGGCCATTTCACTCAGCATTGCCACCAGCCAGCCTGAAATGCTGAGAAACAAATGTTCTCAATCATTCTGTATAGTTTCGTAGGCTCATTTTCTCACAGCTGTGTGAGATAAAAACAAGTAGCTGATTTTTTCCTGAGTAAACCAAATTCCAGTTGCAGAGCCTATACCAGAAAAGAATCCAGTTAAATGCACATATCTTTGCTTAGTGTTCTTTGACATGCACAAGTGAAAGACAATATTCTGTTATTTTGTCTTGCTTTCTCTCCCAGTAACCAAGACAGACAGCTATGTGTGTATGTGTAAATGACTCCCATATAAAAATTATGACAATGGATTGCTGAGTAGGGTTCTTTAAGTAAGTCAAGAAATGCAAAAATCAAAATTCTCCTAACCACATTAGTTTCTCTTTTTGCATAAACATTTCCCACTCTGAGCCTCATCACTGCACGTTCCCATATTTTGTTTCCTGGATGTCTAAGGATGACTCTGGTTGAGAACAGAGTGTCTCGAAACATTGCAGAAATGGTAGTTGTGCCCTTTTGAATGCACAGAATTTATTTTTTTTTTTAGATTTTATTTATTTATTTTAGAGGGAGCGTGAGCAGAGAGGGAGGAGCAAGGGGGGAGGAGCAAGGGAGAGGCAGAGAATATCCAGCAGACTCCATACTGAGTGTGGAGCCCAACATGACGCTCGATCTCAGGACCCTGAGATCATGACCTGAGCTGAAACCGAGAGTCAGACACTTAACTGCCTGAGCCACACAGGTGTCCCTGAATGTGCTGAATTTAGGAGGTCAAAAGGAAATAGGCCAATGTCAAACCTGACCCTCACTGTAGATGATACTCACCAGGTCAGAGGGATTGGGCGTAGGTGTCCCAAATGGAAAAAGGCAATGAGTGTCTACTCCCAGACCTTTCCCCTAATATCTCTGGGGATCCTGGTCTACAGAGAGAGTATACTTAGAGCACCAAACAATAATGGACACAAAACTTCTGTAGGAAGGTAGTAAGATGGATTTCTGGAATTTTAACACTCTGTAAATACCCTTGGAGTTGACGGAGTGGGTCTCAAGAGTCGTGCTCATTTGCTAACTGCTTTCTAAGTGGCAGTCCATTTAGCTGCAGGGCTTTGGTTCTGCAAGAAGGATGAGCCTATTTGGACCAGAGCTAAATTGTTCAGGACGATTGAAAATATGTGTTGTCTACCACCAGCCTCCTTCTTTCTCCACCTCTCTCCATGGGGCATTCATCCTCTCCTCTAAATAAATGATGAGCAAATCTTTAACAAATATAGGTTTGAAGAATAGCCACAGTGTTAGCCTGCAGTCTGGTCGGCCCCAGGCATGCCTCGAGGCAGGGAGTTTTCTAGGTTTATTATCTTTCCCTACCTCCCACTCAGCACCTTCCTTACAGTGGGTCCCTGTGGTTCTGGTGTTCCGGACAGCCTGCACGTCCCCTCCTTTTGGTTTGGTAATCTTGATCCAGTCAGTCTACAATGAGTCACATTTGAAAACTCCATAAGATGCCACAGCATGGCCCCAAAACTCTGTGCTCAAAGATTTGGCTCCAAGTTTTCCAGCCCGCAAAATACGCTAGGTTGATCCCTAAACACCGTACACTGTTTGAACAGGAAGATCAGACAGTAGGGCTCAGTGCAGAGAAGGAAAGACGGGAAATCAGCAGATCTGATTTCTAGTTCTAGTTTAGCTATAAACGAGCTAAGTGGCCTTAGACACCATGTCAGAGTAGTGCTTACTGTAGACCCTGGGCTCCTCTACCTTCCCCAGCCCCCAATGCAGTTGGGTTAGGATCATGGGACTAGCATTGGCCAATGGAATGTGAATAGAAGTGGCCTATGTCGTTTGCGGGCTGAGGTAGTGAAGAACCAGTGTGCAAACTCAGTCCCTCTCTGCCGTGACCTTGGGGGCCTCATGTTCTAGATGGAATAACTACAAGATGGAGCAAGACCACTGAGTCGCATCTAAGTGTGACATGAAAAATAAACTTTTATTGTGTTATGTCACTGATATCTTGGTGTTGGTCTGTTCCAGCCAGCATTGGTAACTACTCCAGACAGCCTTTCTTTGACCCAGCTTTCTCAATACACTGAACCACATCGAAAGAAGATGAAGTGAAATCCCAGAGTTGAACTTGCTTCAAAATAATAAGTTATTTTGAGTATCCTGTATTATATTTTAAGTATTGCATAACGTCATTACATAAGTCACTTTGTCATCTTCTGGGTGCAGGAGCCACTCAATTCAAATGGCATTTGTTTAATGCAAGGTGTGTTCACCCTGTGGAGGAGTCTCCAGGGCTACGTGATGGGGCTGTGAGGGAGTCTTCTTTCTCTGCAAACCCCACAGCTTCTGCAGAGTGCCTAACTATTCTGGGACACAACGGATATTTGCCAAGTAATCAAAGGGGCTACCAGAGATAAAAATGGGACCTCCTCCCCTAAGGCATGGTAGACTTAACATTGACTTTCTGTGACGGTTACCCAAAAGCTGACCAACAGGTTCAGAATAGTCCTGGTGGAGAGTTTCCCAGGCCACTGATGGATGGTGATCTTTACAAAGTGCTCTAAGGCAGCTGTTTGGAAAAATCTCATGGGATTTGGGGTTAGACAGATGCTGAGAGGCCAAATTCATGAATATATGTGGTCAGTTTAGCGCTTACAGTGATGGAGAACTCATCTTCCCAATGGAAATTCCATTCAATTAGTGCAGTTATTTAAAAAAAAGGTCCTTCCTTTATTTGGCTTAAATAATTCTTCTGCCTTTTCCATCTATCGTTTAGGTGTTTGATGTTTAGAATGGTGCAATTAAGTCTACCTTCTTTTCCACATGACAGCTTTTCAAATACTTGAAGACAATCATTGAGTCCCTTTTTAGATTTCTATTTTGCGTGTTAAAGCCACTCGACTTCTTCTAAGTCTTTATGTCACGTTTTATTTTATTTCCTGAATTTATTTGTGCACTACCTCTTTCCCAAAAAGATTTAGGGTGGCAGACAAAAGATGAGGCGAGTACACTGATCCAAATGGTTAACACATTTGCTGGATTTGAATATCAAATATGGCTCTGAGTTTCTCGGTAGTCAAGAAAAAAAGGAAGATGGGATGAGTTTACACAGCTCTCAATATCAGAATGAAAGAACATAAAAAAAGCTCTTTCTAGACTCTTCACTGTTCTCGTTGGTTTTCTCTAAAAGCATTCTAGCTCACATTGTCTTCCCTAAACTGCCATAAACAGAAATTAACATAACCCTTCAGATACAGTTTTCTTAGAATAGGCTTATGAAAAAGTAAATTGGCCTTAAATAAAAAGCAATTTCCCGAGTATTTTTTTGTGGACCAAGAACGTGCAAGATGCTTTAGATGTACTATCTGTAATGCTCAAAAGACCCCGGAAAAGTAGGTGTAACTCCTGCCATTTCACAAATGAGTAAAGTAAGAAATTAGGTAACTTAGCCAAAGTCACACAATTATTACAGATCCAGGTCTCTCTGGATCCAAAGTTTATATTCTTTTCATGAGTCAACAAACTCCCAAGTGAAAGTAGTCTATCATTTCTAAAGGTGCCCTACTGAAAACTACAGGCATGTTGAGTCAGAGGAAGAACATGGTTGAATGTTTGGATCTGACATTTTCTTAAAAACCAACTCTGGTAACTGTTTTCATCTTCTTTGGGTATCTTAAGGAATCACAGAAACACATGTGAGTTGGGGGAGGTTTTGTTTTGTAACTGCAACTGTTAGTCATTTTTTGGGAAACACTCAAGGCAAACTGGATTTGGATCCACTTGGCTTTGTCAAACACAGGTGTTTATGCACTGATTCAAGTCTGGGTTGGCAGGATCATGTTCAATATGGAGGCTTACATCTCTAGAATGCATGAAAAATATACAGTAGGAGAATGGGAGAATTTTCTCCCTATTGACCAGAGGCGTCTCAAATCAAGTCTTCCCTCTCTACTCCCACAGTCACTGCCTTTGACCAGACCCTCCCATCCTTCTCTTTTAGTGGGCAATAGCTTCTCAATGGTCTCCTGCTACTAGCCTCTCCCCCAAGCTAGTCCATCTTCCACGTAGTCCCCAGAGTTTTGTCCTGAAAAATACCTTGTCACTTTCCTGCTTACAAACCTCAGTCAATTTCCATTGCCCAAAAGATCAAATTAAAATTCTGCACCCTGGTCCTTGACACTCATAAGTTTCAGATATGGATTTGACAATCCAGCCCCATTTCCCTTCCTTTCTCGCTAATTCTCCAAGCCTTAGCCACACCAAACTTCTCAACATTCTCCACTGTGCCTTTTTTCAACCCTGTGTCTCTGTGTCATATTCTTGCTCTGCCTAGAAATGACCTCCCCTCCCTTCTACACCTGGAAAATGTCCGTTCATTCTTAAAGACCAACCTGAAAAGTTGCCTCCTCTATGAAGCCTTCCCTGACTTTCCCAGTGAAAATGAGATGTTCCCACCTCTGCACTCTCACAGTCTCATCTCTATTAAATCACCTGTAATTTGTTTCACATTCCTTTCTCTCCCCACCCAACTCTTTAGGCAATAACTTTATATTATTCAGGTCCATATCCTCAAAGTCTGGCACAGAGGAAGTCCTCAGTCAATGTTTATTGGATGAATGTTCTCATCATAGTGGCTAAATTGTGTCCACAGCAACAGGAGTTGACAGCTGTAAACACCAAAACTGAAATTAGGGTGATCTCCTGGAACGGCATGGGTGCAGATCAAGCAGTAATGGGTGATAGTCACCATTTATAGAAATAACACAACCCCCTGGGGTGCCTAGGTGGCTCAGTCGTTAAGCATCTGCCTTTGGCTCAGGGCATGATCCCGGAGTTCTGGGATCGAGCCCCACATCAGGCTCCTCCGCTGGGAGCCTGCATCTTCTTCTCCCACTCCCCCTGCTTGTGTTCCCTCTCTCGCTGGCTGTCTCTCTCTCTGTCAAATAAATAAATAAAATCTTAAAAAAAAAAATAACACAACCCCCAAATCTGTATTTAAAGACCACCCATAATATAGCTATGGTGTCCCAGATACAACCTCAGGGAGACTCACCTGGATCGTGGCTTTTATAATAATATTTATTTGATTCTTCTTATAATAAAATCAACATATATTCTTAGGATAAATTTTATTTTATTTTTTTTTAAAGATTTTTTTATTTTTATTTATTCGACAGAGATAGAGACAGCCAGAGAGAGAGGGAACACAAGCAGGGGGAGTGGGAGAGGAAGAAGCAGGCTCATAGCGGAGGAGCCTGATGTGGGGCCCGATCCCATAACATCGGGATCACGCCCTGAGCCGAAGGCAGACGCTTAACCGCTGTGCCACCCAGGCGCCCCAGGATAAATTTTAAAAATATATAGACAGTAAAATGTAGTAAATGTAAAATAAAAATATGTAGATAAGTAAAAAAAAATCATTTATAATCCAAGCATCCAGAGAAAATTCTGTTAACATTTTAGTGTATCATCTTTCACATACACAAGAATTTGTACCTCTTGTTTATAAGCATGCCTTTTCACTTAATATATTATGCATATTTTTCATGTACTTATATTTTATTCTAAACCACAACTATATGTCATTTCATTATGCAGTGAATTTATCTACCTCTATTGGACATTAACTTTGCTTCCAATTTTCCAATATCATTAATAGTGCCAAGAAAGAGCCTTGTAGCTATTCAACACTTGGTGCTAAAATGTCCTCCAGAAAGACGATGATAATTTCCTGGTAACAAGCCAAGTAGAAGACTGTGTTTCTCTAAAACCCTTGCTAACTATGGGCATTTGGATTGGATTTTAACTAGAAGAGGGCAAAGCTAATCAACTCTATCGTATTTTTTATCTGTGACCTAAAATAGAGGTCAGCTCCAGACTTGGTTCCCAACTTTGCTGCCCAACTGTATCATCTGAGCAAATGTTTTTTGAAAAATATGAGTTTCTGGGGCACCTGGGTGGTGTAGTCAGTTAAGCATCAGACTCTGGGTTTCAGCTCAGGTCATGATCTCGGGCTCATGTGATCAAGCCCCTCGTCGGGCTCCATGCTCAACTTGGAGTGTGCTTGAGGCTCTCCCCGCCTCTCCTACTGCCCCTCCCCACTGCGAGTGTGCTCTCTCTATCTCTCTCTCTCTCAAAATAAATAAATCTTTAAAAAAATATGAGTTTCTAAGACCCATCTTTGGAGCCTTTGTGTGAGAGGTCTAGGTTAGGTCCTAGGAATCTCTGTTTCTTAAAGCTCTGTCCACAGCTGACTCTGATGTAACCCGAAGGTTGAGAACCACAGGTCAAGGCTATCTTTCAAGGGCTGTCTAAGAACCAGCTGGCACTCTCCAAATGATGGCTTTTGTTTCCTTCTACGTCATTCTCAAATGGCAATAGAAGCAACATCAAGCGAACGCACTGGTAAATAATTCCAGCAGACATGTTCCCAAATGGGTCAGAATCAGACGCGGAGTGTCCAAACCAGTCGCATGAGGTGCAGCAAGATTGGGGAAAATGTGGTCTAGATGATGGAACCTCTTGCTGGAAAAGAAGACAATTCTACCTCTCAAGGACCTTTCCTTCTCTGTTTGGCACCCGCCCCCCTCCCCCGGTCTTCTGTGGAGGCTGAGGACACTGATTCTACCGTAGTTCCTGACTGCTTCTCTAATGGCTGGAGCCGTGGCACCGTCTCTGAGGGTGGGAATTGGCTGGCGAGCCCAGCCAAAGCCAGCTGCACGCTGCGGAGCATGGGGAAAGCCCAGTCAAGGCCCGATGCCCAGCCACAACTTCAACTCCAGGCCAAGATGCTCATGGCTCCAGAGATAAAGGCAGAGAGAAATCCAGAATGAATCCCTAGATGATGTCCTGATCAGGAAAGGGGTCCCTAGATCCTTGAAAAGATGAGGAGTTCGGAGAGAAAAGGAGGTGTTGGGCAGCAATTCAGCAAGCAGGGAGAAGCGATGTACGTCACTTTAGACCCACAGAGCAGAGCTATCTTTAATCTGCTTTGATACTTTAACTCACAAAGCAATCACATGGTCTGGAAAATACCATCGCAGACGATTTCACCAGCTACTGTTAGGCCACGTGTGGGGCCTTGCAAGGTTTTCCTTGGCCTTAACATGGAACACATGCCATTGGGCAGGCAGGGAACCAGGGAGCCTAACCCAGCGCATACCTATATGCTGAAGGAGCCAGAACCCCCAAAGGCTTGGGATGGGGGAGTCAACCTGCCCTGCACAACTAGCTTGTCCCGAGGACTGGATGGGACCTGGAACTGATCTGCCACTGGGATTCTCAGACTCACCCTTGCCTCGGACCTCACTCCTAAGGGTCTTAGGAGTCCTAGCAATGGAGGAGGTTCTGAGAATAAGGGATGGGCCCCTGGAAGGTCCAGCACAAGCTCATGAGGGATGCATGCTAAGCTCAAGGGAGGAGCCATGCCTGTAGGAAGCATAGTGGTGCTCCCCCTCGCTGCCAGTCCCCCACTGCCATCCCTCCCACTGAGGCACATCTGTGGATATCAGAAGCTGCCTCTTGTTAGACTCCTGCATTCCTCCTTTGTCCATACATTCACCCCAGGAAGGCTGGGAAGGCAGGGGATAAGAGCAGAGTCCAAGGAGGGTGAAAGGTGGGGAACCAGCACTGACCTATAGAGAGATTTACTTCTACAAGTGAGAAAAAAATTGTCAGTGAAATCTCCGCTCCCAGGAGGCAGAGCCGAGCAGATTGATGAGCTCTGTTGGTGACTAAGGACAGCTGTAAACATACTTAGAAAACCCAGATAATTTGGAGTTTGTTTTTCTGTTTCAAAAAGAAAAATATATATATATTTGGACTTTTTTCCCCCTCTTTTCTGGCCGTAGCATTAGCTGGCTTCCTTCACAATAAGCCCCCAAATAGAATGGATGCGTGAGAGGTGGGAGCATTGAGGACAGCCCAAAACCAAAATTAGAACCAAGTCCTGGGAGGCAGCAGAATCCTAGATTTTTCACAAAATCTGCTCTCCAAATCTGGCTTCCAAAGCATTGCGCTTTTGCTAAACCAGCAACAGTTGCCACTGGGAACCTGAGCAGCATCTCACACTTGTCGATTGTGAGCTCCTTGGCAATGAGTCAACCTGGTGTGAAACTGGAATTGGCCCCGTCTCCCAGCCCCCATCAGCTGTCCTCCCGAGACCTCTTTGATTTCTCCTTCACCTCTCTTCTCCCCTGTTTGTCCCAATTTTAGGAGGCCACAAGCCTTGATGACAAGGGAAAAGGCAGACAGGGCAAACATGGCTTTTATTTCCTAGCTAGGAAGTCTGTGGAACACATCATCTTTGGGAAAGAACAGAGCTAACCAGCTGGAGCAGGCAGTCTGCAGAGAGCAGCCCTCCTGCATGCTTGGATTTACTTCTGTGCTTAATAATCTTCCTTACCTGGTTTGCTGATGAATCCGTGAATCTTCTCTCTCCAGACACGCCCTAAGTGTCGAATCATTTTTCGCGTTCTCCTGATGCCATACTTCTCAGCAGCCAGCCGCCTTTGAATGGAAGTGACCTCAGATGGGATGAAAAGTCTTCCCAATCAGTTCTTGCCAGTGAGGTGGCTCTTCAACCCAGACAGACCAGGGTGTAGATGAAACTGTCCAGCTCAGCAAATTCAGGGACTCAGGAGTCGGAGATGTTGCTATGGAAGTTAGGACAGTATCAATGTGTGGGTAATGGACAACGTACTGCGTGGACACATATTATGGAATTAAACTGAGCCAGAGCCAAACTGTTGATACACAGCTATCCCTGTCCAGGAGCCAGTTCATCCGCTCAAGAGACATTATGCTGGGTACTTTAAAGGTCTTATTTCATTCAGTCCTCACAATCACCCTATACACTGGTTGTTATCGTCCAATTATAACAGACGAGGAAATTGAAGGCTCAGAGAGTTTTAGTACACCCAGGACCTAAGAGTCAAACACTTGCCTCTGGACTTAGAGTCTTGAACATTTCCTGTTATTCCAGAATTTCTCCAGACTTCTACCTGCACATACACGGGGTAAGTTTCAGACTATTAAAGCTTGGAATTGGAGGGCAACCTAATGAAATAACCTGTAAATAAGCCAACAGCAAGAACATAAGCATTAACTAAGAGAAGCATATCATAGCTTATTCCATCATAGTAGGCAAAGCTGAGAATATAAAATTCCATCTATTTTTTGTTTTAAGCAATTTATATCAATAGTAAAATGAGAGTCTGTTATGGATATTAACAATGAAGGTTTTTAGATACTTTTGTTTACAGTTTTCAGTATTTTTTAAAAAGATTTTATAAAAGAGGGTTTTCAAATTGCCTAGTGAATGTGGGCTTATTAAAAAAAAACACCAAAAAACCAACAAATGCAATATGTAATTGGAAGTGATGATATTAAAATAATGCCCTAGCACATAATCCCCTGTGTATATTTGAGGATGAATTAATAGTGCTGTAGCATAAAGAGGGCCTGAGAACATATTAGAACCTAGCCATAAGGAAATGCACTAGAACACATACAAATGTGCTTATCAGTCCAGACTCTGCCTTTTCATAAAAAATAATGCAACAGAGTTGATTATTTCCAGAGTAGAAATGTCACAAACACAGATGCAGAAAAATAAGTGTGGTGCTCTGGCAGAGAGACGGGAGCAACCACGGAAACTTAGAAACGTTGAAGAGGAGCCCGTTGTCTCTCAAACTGGGTGGCTTGCCATGTCCTGTTCCAGGCCTGGGGACTGAGGCTCTGCATAGCTTCGGGGTCAGTTCAGAAGACCAGACACTCATTATATCTTTAGGAAAGTTTTATGCCACAAATAGAATACTATAATTACACTTGGCCAATAGGAACCATGTCTAAAAATGATTTAAAAGCTCCAGAAAACAGTATTAACATTATTAGTAATAATCTTTTTAAAAGAGCATATGTGTGTGTGTATATAAATATATATGTGTGTATATATATATATGTCCTACTATATATACACATACACATATATACTTATATATAGTATGTATAGGCGTGCATATGTATTATATATAAGTATATACATGTGTATATACACTGTAGGTAGATACAGAGATACACAGAGAGTTGTAAGCCTGTATTGTATGAAGGGCTTTGATGCATCAAGATTATTATCTCTAATCTTTTACCTTTTATTTTATTTTATTTTTTTAAAGATTTTATTTATTTATTTGACAGAGAGAGAGACAGCCAGGGAGAGAAGGAACACAGGCAGGGGGAGTGGGAGAGGAAGAAGCAGGCTCCCAGCAGAGGAGCCTGATGTGGGGCTCGATCCCAAGACTCTTGATCCCAAGACTCTGGGATCACGCCCTGAGCTGAAGGCAGACGCTTAATGACTGAGCCACCCAGGTGCCCCAAAAATTTACATTTTAAACAGTTAGTTGAGGATTTTGATTAAACCAACCTCTTCCAAAGGTAACTGTAATGTTCAGGTCAGCTTCTCCATTCATAGGATAGAACTTCAACCTTTCTCGAAAATATCTACATAAGCCATGATCACAGCTTTTAAATGGAAAAAAAAACTGTAAATGCTAAAATGTATCAGTACTTTTTGCTGATTGTTCAACTTTCAGGAAACATAACAAATATTACATTTTAATCAACCGTTAATCTAAGTATGATCTTAATTTTTACTTTTGTATCAATATACGTCATCTCCCATTCTATTCTATATAGAATTTGTTATGCTAAATACTTGGCAGATGTGTGATGGACGTATAAATTGGTCCTCATGTAGCTAGCCAAAATTATTTCTGACAGCCTTTATATCAGGCAGAACTCTCCAATAGTCTTGTTTTTGGAGCCAGAGGCAACATTTAGGAGAATAAATCAGATAAATAGAGCAATTTACAGTGATCCAACATATTTATTGTGGATGTTGCTATTCTTGGCAGTTATCATGTTAATGCATTTAGGCTGTACAGATTTATATTAGTAAGAACTGGAAATATTTAATCAGGATTTTTTAATCTCTTGAGCATCTTTTAAAACATCATGCGGAAATTTAATGGCGATGAGCTTAAAAAGCACTATCAGCAATGAGGATTATTATAATATTAATTGAAGTTCCATTCCTTCAGCTTAATGCAGTTTCTAGTGGGAAAAAAAAAGAATGAAGTCAGACCACAGAAAGAAAGGAAATCACGACTTGGTAATATTATTTCGTAAGCCAGATAAGGATAGGCTAAAAGACACGTTTATCTCCTGCCAGAGACAGCTGCTTTGGCCTGCTCACATCCTAATCTAAATTCTGTTCTTAACTGTATATAAGGGTTCCCATTAAGAGCCAGGCGATTTCACATCCACTAGTAGATGATGTAGCCGAGGACAAAATTGGCCGCATAATATGTTTGTGTGCTGCTAGTCTCTGGTTGACAAAATGCAGCAGCCGACAGGAGTTAGTGGTCATGCATCATTGTCCTTCATGTTTTTCCTATGTCTTCATGTCTCCTAAGCAGGAGTGGCAGCTGATGTTTTTTCTAGCCAGTGTCACAGGTCCAGAAACCTCAGAATATTGCATCCTCAATGGGCAGCACACCAGGGACAGTATTGCAAATCAATTAGATATATTTCATATTGGAAATTAAGTTACCTGATTTCCAACATGTCTTCTGTCCGCAAAGAATGATGCATTTATCTTTCTGGTCCTTTGGCAGAAACTGGGCTGACGGGGTTGAAGACTGTTTTCTGACTCTAAAGAATTAATCTATCTTAGCAACTGGAACTGCTTTATATTCTAGCTCCAGAGCATAAGAGCCCTGCTTTCCTCTGCGTTATGGATTTTATTGCATTTATGCAAATTCCATACCGTGTATAAGGGACATCTAAATCAGTAAATATCTCCCTAAAGCTGCTATGAGGCCTTGGGGAAAGGTGGGTGGGGATAAAGCTGTAGGGAAAATGATTAAAAATATGTATCAGTCTGTCTTTATATTATCTTCATATTGAAATGTATGGCTTGAAATCCATTACCTTATTCTCCTGAGGGTTCTATGTGGGTGTAAAAGAAGCATTAACCTGGCACATCACACTCTGTCTTAGCAACTGGACAAATTATAAGTATGTTAAAATGGGAGGTGATTATGTAAGTGGTTGCAGACTGACCAAGCCTGCATTTAGGCAGCAAAAAATCATGTTAAAATTTATCAGTGAGTCCCTTTGGTCCATAGAGGAAATGAATAATTCATTAAACATTCTAGGAATATCTGTGGAGGTCCAGTCTGCAGAAGGAACCGTGCCGGATACTGAGAAAGGTAATGATGAAAAGACATGGTCTCTGCTCCTATTATCTAGATGGAGAGATAATAAAACCAATCTATTTTGGAGTTTCCTAAACATGTTGTTTTACTGAACCAAGAAATGATTCGTCAGGTGAATTAAGAAAGCCTGGCACACTGAATATCGACGTTTCTTGGCCTTGCCATCAATTTTCTGTTACCACGTCTATTATCTTAAGAAAAGAAACTCAAAAGACCCCATTTACAATATATTTTGCATGACGTATAGTTAAGTTTTTTTTTAACCTCCAAAGTCTATCTAGATACAGTCACAACTGTATTAAAAGTAACAACTGATCCAAAAAGGAATATTCCAGTATTCTAATCACCCTCAGTTTTTCCTCTGACTCAGGCACACAGCGTTATAAAAAGGAACAGCTATTTAGTTTCCAATATCTGGGGCTGATAATGTAGCTCGACCATTCACAAAGTGCTAAAGTGCTTGGACGCACTTATAACACTCTCAGATTACATACTTGAATGTGAGCATCTGGAATATTCTTTTTAGTTGGCACCTTTGATTCTATTCTTCATGCTGAGGTGGGCCCAGAGCTCTTGTGCTTCAGAATTAGGGGTAATTGAGTTTCGGCCCATTTGTGTAGAAATCAAGCTTGCAGTAGGGTGTCAGGAGTACTCAGCAGTGTGTTATCTATGCGGTAGTGTTTTCTGGGCACAGAGGGGCACTTATATCCATTAATAATAGGTATTACCACAGCACATTCACTTCCTACATCTCTCAGATATTGATATTTCAGAATTAAATCTCTCTCTTCAGATTTTGCAGTTTTATTCTCCTTGTTGCAAGAAAGCAATGTTTCCTGGGCCCTCTCTGAAGCCTGTTGTCCCCAGAGGGTCTGGCCTAAAAGGGCACGTCCTCAACACGGTTGCAGAGGAAGGGGGATCAGCCATATTCATGGCATGAAGAACTATGTCCAGTTATATTCGCACCGGGGTCGATGTAGCAGTGGAAATCCAAGCAACTTGACCTTGGCTAGGCAATGGGGCCATGGTTTTTAGGAGGGTGGTCCTTGGAGAGCAGGATTCAGGCAGCAGTTGATGGCACAGGGAGCAGGGCTGGTCTCTCAAGGGGAAGCCTGGTAGGAGCTGTAGGGAGGTAGTCCAGTTGTAACAAAAGGAAAATGAGGCAGAACTCAAGTCTTAAGAGTTGGGTGGGTAGGACAGGAGGTGGGGCAGACAAATACTTTAGGGCTCAACAGCATATCAGAATTAGGGTTTGTGACCTACTCCAGTTCCCACGAAACTGGTAAATCGGCTGCCCCGATGCAAATGAGTTTAAGAGTCGCATAGCATTGATTTTGTCAAGTCCAGACTCTTCAGCATGGTGGTTAAAAGCCGAGGTCGGCATTTCTCCCCAGCAGGGGGTGTGTCACCAAAGGGGCAGGATCTCAAGCTCCACTTAGGCCTCTCCCTGCCCCAGGATTTAGGGTCCGAAGGAGAGGAGTTCGAGGTAAGAAATTCTGCTTTATGGGCTGCCTGATAAGTCAGGAAGCTGCACAAAGTTGGTAGGAGTGAGAAGGCTGGGAGGAAAGGAAGGGAACCCAGGATCTAGGCAGAGAAGTCAGCTGATGCAGAAAGGAGCCCCGAAGGTGCTACAGATACAGGCAGGACTGAGGTGGGTCCACAGAGGTCAGGTGAGGCTGCATAAGGAGCAGTGCACCTGTCCCGCTCATGTCCAGTGCCCAGTGGATGGCGAGGATCAGTGTGACGGAAAGGAAAGGAGAGAGGAACAAAATGAATGAGCGAATTGAAAAAGAAGAAAAGTCCATTGAACTTGGCTAGAAATTAATAACATTCAATTCTATTCTGACTCTCACTAACGAAACGCTGGACTTTAGATGGAAGTTATTTCTATCTCAAGGCCATTGTCATTCTGTCTGTAAAGTGAATGTGTTCGGCTAGATCATCTTTTTAAAAAAGTTTACTTAAAGGGATCTTTTCTGAGTGGCTACTGAGTGCTACGCACTGAGTTTTGAAGAAACAGAGGATGTGCTAATAACCAGGAAATACCAGAGTTCTGATTCTAAAGGAAGCCCTTTGTTCTGTGACTAGTTTTGTAAGACCTGCTAAGTGTGGGTGCTCTTGGACCACATTTAATTAAAGCCAGAAGTCCTATTTTGAGATACAACAGATAAAAGACTTGAATCACATGTGGTTTTTTGCAATCCGAAGTATGAACAGTTTGGTGCATCTCACCCACTCCCCCCTTATGCATTTGTGTGGTGTGGAAAGTATGAGCGAACAAACAGCCGAGCACCTACTGTATACAAGATCAGTAATTGAGTACTTTCCACGTACAGAATCTCACTTAACTCTCTTAGCATATGGTTCAGATGTTATTTTCTTCATTTTCTGAGTGAGAAACTGAGACAGAGGTGAAGTGGGCTCATTTAAGGGCACTTTAACTCGAGATAGTCTGAATCCCAGGCTAGAACCCTTTCTGCCACAGTGTAGCACATCTTAAAATTAGCTGGTCCTGAATAACATCATTGATAAACATGCTCAAATAGTAGGCTTTCTCTGAAAGCTAATCTTTGACATAAAAGCATTTGGCAGAAAGTTCTGTTTACATGCATGTTAAGGATGGTATCCTGTAGGTGGATTCCTAAATTCAAATGGAGTGTGATGGGGGTGGGAAATCAGGACAATTTATCTATTTCTATTCTATTCTATTCTGTTCTATATCCCTAATTTACATTTACATGAACTGATACATATTTAACATATATTTAAATAAACTGATATATATTATATCTGATTATATGCCGGTTCATCTAAAGGACTATATAAACAATGTACTCCAGTTGGAATTGTTTTAGCATTTCCAGCTATGCATATCAACCTATGTAACGCAGTCATGAGGCATCCTAGGACTTCAGAAGGCTGATAAGGATATAGAGGGAAGCCGGAAATGATGAGATTTGAAGCTAGGGGAATAAACTCAGCTTTAGGACAAGTCCCAAAAGTGGTCAACTTCTACAATAATAAAGTTCTAGGGAAAAGGATTAATCTGAGTGCAAGCTGGGAAGACCTCCTTATTCATGGGGCCCAAACTAGAGGAAGATGCAGGGCCACAGGATGGGTGATGGCAATCTTGGTAATCATGGGTGGTAGAAGCTATGTAGCTCCAAGAGGTCCATATGGCATAAATAAGAACTCCAGCCTATGGCAGGTTACAGCCTTGGGGGAGCCTACTAAGGGCTAAAAAGAGAAAGAGGGGCGCCTGGGTGGCACAGCGGTTAAGCGTCTGCCTTCGGCTCAGGGCGTGATCCTGGTGTTGTGGGATCGAGCCCCACATCAGGCTCTTCCACTATGAGCCTGCTTCTTCCTCTCCCACTCCCCCTGCTTGTGTTCCCTCTCTCGCTGGCTGTCTCTATCTCTGTCAAAAAAATAAATAAAATCTTAAAAAAAAAAAAAAGAGAAAGAGAATCTCAAACAGGCCAGTTGGGTCTCAGGGTAGGGCTTCAGTCTCCAACTGGAGAGAACAGTAGCAAGTTAAGGTAGAGGCTTGGTCCCCATTGTCATGCAAACATAGCAAGGGTCCAGAAGGAGGCCAAAGCTTTACAGGCAATGGGAGGCCCAATCCCAGGTGCCCAGGGCTTAGGACAACAAGATAGATTTTAGACCCACCATAATGAGTGAGGATAAGGATGAGATTTCCTAATATATTCTAGTAAGTTTGCTTAGAATTGGCTCAAGAACCGAGTTGTCCTGAGTGGAGACTATAAATAAAGATTTTCAATACTTGCAGCTGTGTTTGGGTCGGCAAGGAACTGACACATCACAACATGGTTTAGTTTTTATTTGCATCCATTTTATAACCAAGTAATGTATCCCTTGCGTTTTATCTTCAGTATGATGAAATCCCCAAAGAATCGCATTCATATTCTTTGGTCATTACACTACTCAGTATTAATTGGATCATTGTGGGCCTTTATATACTTTCATTAACATTATTACCATTGTAATGAAAACTCAATAAAATTATAATGCTCGTCTACAGACATGTTGAGATGCTATGTCAACATCATTGCAAAACCCAGTGATAAAGTAATAACACTGTAACATTTTGTCTGGAGATTAATAAAATTTGTTTTGGTTTTCACCAGATTGGCAATACAAAAAACCTCAGTTGAAATTGACCCTTGGCCTTACATTATTTCAATAGATTCCCACAAATGTCTGCTGAAGTTTTACAGTTTCATGTTAATTTATGTTCAACAGTTCATATTAATTTCAATTCAGTCATGTGACTAAAATAAATTCCTTTTACCTCTCAAAATTAATTTTATTGGGGTTCACCCATAGCCTCACAACAAGTACCTCACAGAAGGAACATGAAGAAACAAGAGGAATTTTCTAGATAGTTTTAAATATTCCTCGTCAGATTGACTTAGAGGGAAATCATGGTGAAAGTATTATTTGTACTGTACATCTTGCTTAAAGAAAGTTAATGTGTTTGGTAATGTTGATCTAAAACCATTCAATGGTTTCTACAAATGTTAAGATTCCTATCTGCAAACAAATAATTGGTACATACCAGAGGGCTCTACTGCTGTCTCATCCTTAATTGCACATCTCGTCTATGATTTGAGGTGTGATTTGCCTGATTTTTCAATAAATCAGCCAGAACCAGAAAAGGCCATGCAGTATTCCAGTGTCTGTACTCTTTAGTGCACAGAAGCTCGAGAAGAAACACGGGACTTACTTAAATGCTTGACCTAACATAATATTTTCACCACTTTGACTGTCATCCTTGCTGACAGAACTCCAGTCTTCTCTGAATAGAATTCAATCTTTTTGTGCAATCACCCTGCCATGTGAGAACACAGACTGGACTACTGGTTCATTCTGAGAGCCATCTTAACCCGAGGCAGGGCCTGTATCTTCATCTATTTCTGGAATAACCACCTCCCTGTATCCAGCATCTTTCTTCTTAAAAATGGTGGAAATTTAAGAAATCCCATGGATAACCTTTGTGTTGGGGTACAGGACTGACACCTTCATCATGGCCTATCCATCAGTTTTTAGTGACCCAAGCATTCATGCTTCCTAATTGGTTTTCTTCAATTAGACTACTCGAAAATCACTTCTCATAGACCAGCATGATAGTGGAGACGGGAAATACCCAGATGAGTGAGACAAGCCCTGTAACCCTCACAAAGGGGATCTAAGCAAGGACGTGAGAATGTGGACTTCTCAGTTGGAATCCTGGTTCTACCATGTCCTAATCCGGTGTGATCTTGCAGGAGTGACTTTTCCCACCCTCCACTGTTTCTCCAGGTGTGAAGTTGTATAGTAGGAACATTACCTACCTACAGGTCAGTGGGTAGATTGGAGGTTACCGCATATAAAGTGCTTAGCACAGTCCTGGCTTAGCACAGCGTGTTCATTGCTCAGTATGTTAGCTATTAGTATTAAGGAGTTCACACTCTCATAGGGAAACAGATCATATCATTCACACCAAATATAGTACAGTAAAGCCCTCTCATGGAGCTCTGAACAAAATGCCATAGGACTTCTGATGAGAAAGAGAATCATGACTTCATCAATAATCAGTTTTTTGAGTTTTCTTTGCGGTGGTAATCATGGCTGATAGTCATTGGGGGGGGGGTCTCTCAGAAGAGGTGACATCTAAGCTAGGCCTTGAAGACTGAATTCTCCAGTGGGAAAAAGGTAGAAGGGATGTCCAGTGAGCTAGAGCATGAGCGGTTAGCATGAGCAGAGGCATAACAGTGTGCAAATAGGTGGCATGTCCAGGGACCAGTAAGTGGTGTGGAAAGAACACAGAAGCTGCTGCCAGAAGGTCCAGTCAGCACCGGGGTTCAACCATCATGGCGGCACTAGAGAGCAATGTGATCAAATCGATGTTTTACAGAAATAACTCAGCTACTTCCTGGAGGATGCAATACATAAAAGAGAGGCTGAAAGCAGGGAGCCTGTTATGACATAGTCATGACAGCCTGAACTGGGACAGTGGCCGCAAGAACGAAATGGTGAGGACAGAACTGAGAGGGACTTGGAGGGAGAACAGAAAGCGCTTGGTGACCGACTGGATGTGGGGGTCAGAGGAGTGATTCAGGGATGACTTCGTATTCTAGCATGAAATATGAGAAACAGGAAGAGAAGCAACGTTGGAGAGAAAGATAATGAGTTCAGTGCTATAAATATTAAGTTTGGGGTCTCTTCAGGAAGAATACCCAAGTGGGCAGTTTAGAATAAAATTCCGGAGTGCAGGACAGACCCACCCAGGAGGGTGGGGCGAAGGGCAAGTAGAGAAAGAGGAAGTGACACTTTAAAAAACAACTTATGCATATCTGTACAGTCTAGCTGGTTCTAGGAGACAGAACCAGAACTGGACAGATACGTCTCCAAAATAACCCCTCTAAACCGGCAAACTGGTTCACTCACCGTACTTTAATACACCTTGTGCGTTTCACTACACACCTTTTCTTTCCACCATTCACCACATACTAATTAAGCATCTCGTATGTGCCCGGTATTAGTCTAGATTTTGGTGACACACAAGTAAAAAAGTCAAAACCCTGCCATCGGGGAGTTTATGTTTTAGTGCAGAAGATAGTCAATAACCAAGGAACCAAATAAATGTAAAATGTAATTTCAAGTAAATAAATACAATAAGGAAAAGTGAAGCAGGTAAGAGGTTAGAAAGTTACCAAGGGGGGAGAGAAAGGGGAATTCTTTGAAATCAGTTGGTTGTGGTCTGGGAAGTTATCTCTGATGAAGGAACATTTTAAACAGAGACCTAAAGATGGAAAAAGCCATGTGAGACTCTGGAGAAAGTGTGTTTCAGGCAGAGGGAAGAACCAGCACAAAGTCCCTGAGGTAGGAATCAGTTTAGTATGATTGAGAAACAGCAGGTAGCAGCTTGGCTAGAATAGACCAAATAGTCATGGGGCATCTTGTGACATTTCTGGTACTATTGCCTGATTTGTTAACTAATGCCATGGTACAGATTTTCACAGCTTGTATCCTATCTTCCCAACTCCATGCAAATCTATTGAGGGCAAGGTCTATGTTCAAACTCCATACTCCCACAGTACCTAGAACAATACCTCGGGCACATAGTAGATTTTTTTTTCATTTATTTATCTGTCGTTGTAATTAGTGGTGACTTCTAAACCTGCCTTGTCCCACTCGCAAACACTTCTGGACCTATTCCAGAAGCTGCTGACCATCTGGCAATTCATTGGCGAGCTACTTCTAGGGCTGTCGTGATCAGTAAGAAACTAAGCTATGTCCAGAGCAACACAAAAGCCCAAACCAGGATTTACCCTTGCCGCTTGCAAACCTGATGGTTTTGCTTGGGCTCTAATAGTGGAGACTTGAAATATGAGGAAAATCTGCACATGCTCAGAGAAGCTGTTGGCTTTGCCACAGTTCTATGCTTAAACATTATAATAATATTATTATTATCCCACAGGGGTGTCATGAGGATTAATGAGACATTTTCAAATTACTTTGAGCTACTCCACTGGGGGTACTAAATAAATGGTATGTGTTCCTGAAGTGCCATTTTTGACATTGATTTGTTGTGATGGGTTCTGCTGTCCAACAGGGCTGGAATTCGCCCACCAACTCATTTCTTATAAACAATAGGCGAGCTGTCAGAAGGCAATGGTTTTCAGTTAAAATAAATGTGAATTGAAGGGAACTAGTCAGCAATCAGAAGCAAATGGGCTGCTGTTAGAAATCTAATATTTATTAAGCACTCACAGTGATCAACATGAGAGTTTCACAGTGTGATACAGTAGAGTGAACACTGGATTTGGAAATGGTCCAAGATTTTAGGCCCAGCTCTGCCACTAACCAGCTGTGTGGGCTTGAACAAATTGCTGAACTTCTCTGGGCTTCAAATATAAAGCAAAGACTGTCCTAAGAGGCTCGTAATCTGTCTTCCAGACAAGGCAAATACATGAAAGGAATGGAAAGAGTCATTTCTGAAGGAAAGATACTTCACAGGGCCATCCATCACAGGCCCGTCCTCTGTTCTGGTCTTCCTTGCCATTGATTAATATTAATTCCAGTACTAATTCCTGCAAATGGAGAAATAAATCACTTTCTAGGTCAGACACAGAAGTGCACGAAAAATTTGGTCTTTAAAAATAGGGTCTTTGCCTTTCTATGAGCCAACCTTGCAGCAAGCCGACTGTCTTATTCTTAGCTTTAAATATACGAATGATGGATTATACTGCTACCCTAATCACCAGCTCAAAAACAGTGTTCAGTTTTGTGAGCGTGTTTTTCATCGTTGTCTACTTTTTTCCATCTTACAACATACTTACTGTCTGCAGTGTCTAGTACCGACCTAGAGGTGAGGTGAAAGATAGAAGGGCGGTAAAGAACATAAGTGTTGTACCCAGAAACGGCTGCGGTGGAGTAATGGAGGAGTGTACATACTGTGAGCTCCTTCTCCTCACTCTTTATCCCAGGAATCCCAGTGATCCAGGATTCAGAACAGAGAAATGCTGATACTCCGGGGCAGATAGAAATGCAAAGAATCACTTGTTGGGGAATTCAATTCGACAAACATACCGAGTCCCTACTATTTATCAGGCACTTTGGTAGTTTCCACGGGAAGAAATTAGGTAAGACCCGGTCTCTGCCCTAGAGAGCCTGCGCTGGGAGTGGTGGTGGGAAGCACTGACCACAGATCGCAGTTCTTGGCCTCGAATTGTCTGCTAAGGTATGATGGGTGAGGGAGTAGCCCAGACAACAGTTCCTCTTTTGTAAATGATTTGAATGATACAGGAGGAAATGCATTATAAAGCCTAGGGTTGGCTCTAAATTAGAGTTGCTAAAATGTCTAGACACAGAAATTGTGTTCAAAATGACCACAGCAATTTGAAGAAACAGTTTGGGTTTAAAGGGGATAAAGTTATCTCCTGGCCAAAATCAAGCAAGAGAGAGGTACAAGTTGCCGGCGGAACGTTCTCCCAGTTTCACAACTAGAGCATGGCAAACCCTATCACAAAGCCAGCAGTGGAACATTAAGTTGAGGGTCTAGGTGCCAGTCTCGCTGCAGTCCCTCCCACGACAGACCTCGGACGAGATGTGAATTTCCTTTCTCATTTTCCTCTCCTGTTCCCACCGACAGGAAACCTCGCTCTTCTGAAAAGCCCAGGCTGCCCTCGCCAATCCCAACCAGAAACTCGGTCCTTGACCGAGTGAAATCTCGTGAAATCTCAGCCACGAACGTTAGTGAGATCTATTCGCTACAGAAGCCAAGTCCCTGAATGCTTTTAATGACCCTTTTTCAGGCCCCGGGTGCGAAACTCAGCAGCACCTATTACTCCGTTGGGCTTCTCATGCACGCACGAGCTGGATTATTTAGAGCGCTGCCGGCCTGGCGGTCTTCTAGCCTCAGTGGGCTCGGGGTGCCGGCAGGAGGCTGGCCCGTTCCCCGGGGCGCCCACCTGGCCAGTCGCTCCCTCCCTTGACCAAGCTCCCTGCCGCGAGCGCATCCCCATCCTCCCTCCTCGCCCGCCCCCGCCCCGCCGAGCCCTCCTCCCCGGGTGGGCCCCGGTGGCGCGT